>NC_049202.1:61019940-61129940 GCF_013347855.1 Anguilla anguilla | reverse complement strand
CTGTTGCCAGACTTCCTGCCGCACGGCACGAGGGTAAAATGGCGCACTTCACCACGACACAGCGATGGGAGGCATTCACTCAACAAACAGGCAAATTCAATTCAATTCAATTAAATTTTATTTGTATAGCACTTTTTTACAGGGAACTTTTACAAAGACACTTTACAGAGTAGCAAGGCAAGAGACGGGGCAAAAAGAGTGAACAGAGCAAACACCAGGCCTGAACCCCAAAATAGCAAGTACATAAGGTAAAAAAAAAACTCTCAAACAGTAATCATGCCATGGCAACTGTTCAATAATGCGTCACAATCTACTGAAACTCATTTATTTCACTTCTGAGGACCATCTACGTAGATCAGCACTCGTTTACAATTATAAATGAATGCACAGCTCATGCATCACATTTCATACAGTAATCTTTGAAATTTGTGTTCAGAACATTTGTGGGGGGGGGGGGGGGGGGAAATGACCCTTTTATGACAAAGCACTGATATCCTCGAGAGCAGCATTTAAAGGCTGCTGTACGATAAATTAGCTCCCAGTGCCGCTGTAGCAGGATCATTTATCTTCGTTTATTCACCTGCGTGTTCCTTACGCGACTAAAAACGAAATCCTTTGAGGTAGCTGCTCGAGCCGAGCACAGGAAAGATACCGATCTTAACTTTATAACCTTTTTACTTCCCAATTAGCAAAGACACCTTTATGTGCCATGCTGTGTTCCGTTTGCAGGCAAACATCTGCTGCTGTTGTTGTTGTTGTTGTGGAGTCTTCTTTGTTGTTTTTCTTTCTTATATTGCGTATTGCGATATTTATTCTGTGAGCTGGTGACAAATGATCCCCTGGAGGAGTAGTGAAGATTTCATTCATTCTAGGTGTCTGTTTCTCTGGAAGTTGTGGAGACTCTTATATCTTATATCCCCCCCCCCCCCTCTCTCTTTCTAACCATGCTGTGGCTCCACTCTGTGAAATCAACATACTATGTGACAGCATTTCAGAACCAGCAGGAGAGTGTAATTTCTTTAAGGAAGAGATTTTTTGTTGTCGTTCTTCCCGCCGCTGATTGCTTGCCTCCCCTCTCTGCCCATTTCCACACCTTCAGTCCCATCATCCTCTTTGGCAGACGGCCAGGGAGGGACACGCGTCAGAGACTGTTTTTCGGAAACGCAGGCCTTACCTCGTATGCTCCTTACCGAGACCCCCTCAGCCAGAGCAGCCTGTCGGCCTGCCTTCTCCATTCCATCCCTCCACTCACAACCCCACCCCCCCCCCCATGCTCGAGATTCCCTCTCAAGCCCAGAAACGGACTCTCGATTCTCCCTTTGACCTCTTGCAGAACTGAGGGAGGACCTCCTTCTGGCCTCTTATTTCGGCATGTGCAAAATTTCCCTGTTTTTGTAGTAAGCCTTCCTCAAATACCACAGACGCACAAAAGGATAGAGCGCTCCCGACATTCTGTGCGCAGGCGGGACTCCGTGGTACATAAAAGGCTTACACTAGAATTTATGTAAGACTCTGATTAGAAATCCCATCAAACGTAGCCGGCGCCTTTCTGAAGCTGTGGCTTTTTTTTTTTTAAAATGCGCGGAGCTATCGCACGCCGCCGCTTAATTCTGCTCCACTGGCCAAGTGAAACGCAAAGCGGCGCCTCCAACTCCCCAAGCTTGAGAGCGCGTGTCTCAACTTTAAACCACTTTTTCTTTTTTTTTTTGCACCCAACCCACCCCCCATCTCTCTTTCATTCTTTTCTCTCATTTTTTTCCCCCTTTCTTCATTGTTCTGTCTCAACGTGTCCCGCGGTTTTCCTGGGGGAACCTCAGAAGGAGAACTCATTTCCCAGAATTGCCCCTCCGTCTCTTAAATTACTCCGGTCTGGAGAGGTGGGTCTTGTCTCTGGTCGACAGACCGCCTGTCGGGCCCAGATAACGCAGGGGGGAGGAACATCAATGCACCCCATTTTGCACCGTTTCCTGACCTTGGGACGCTACCAATCAGTCAAATTATCAAGCGCCTTCTCATCCCCGCCCCCCCTCGCACACAGCCTCATTCGCCCCTCTTTAAAGTCAAGCGTCCAACTTCTGAATAGCCCCAGATTTTACCATTACAGCGATGTGAACAAACACACACAGACACACACACACACACACACACACACACACAAACGCTGCCTCACAGTGAAGTACTCCGTAATGTTGTTGAAATATCCATAACATTCTCTTCACTCTTTCTCTCTTCTCTCTCTCTCTCTCCCTCCCCCTCTCCCCAGCCCTCCCTGCCTCTGTGCTGCTGGTGGTTGTTCTGTGCGTCTCGCTCCTCTCTGCAGTAGTTCCGCAGTCAGTAATCCCCCGTTGCCGCACGAGGGCACGTCCCCATTCCGCGTTCCGTTCACGGCGCTCCCGATCCCATACGAAGACACCAGTCAGAAACAGGAAGTCTTGAAATGCTAAGAAAGAAAAAAGGACCGCCACGCACCAGATCTGTCTCGACTGTCACTGCCGTTCGTTCAAAAACGGCAGAGCAGCGCGAGGCTTTCCGGGAGCCGTCGAGGCGCAGGTCACGCCCCGTTAAGGAAGAGCCTGCTGATTCCTGACGTTCGGACGGACCCTCCCGCCAAACCCCTTGCCGCCTTTCCGGGTTTCCCCGGCCCTCGTTAGTTCTCAAAGGTGCGCGGTATACCACCGGAAAATTTTTATTATTAATTACCGAACGTGGTCAATGTTAATTAGAGGCCCTTCAGAGACCCGTGCCGGGCCGGTATCGCCACGACGACAAGCACGGAAGCGAGGGGACGAGGGGAAAGGGAACTGAACGGAGGCCGGGGCCAGTTCAGCTCAGCCGCGCAGCCAAACGGACACAGCTGCTGAGGACGAGGAGCGGCGGGAATCTGCTGAAGGGCCGTTTCTGAAGGTTCCGGAAAGAGCGCCCGATTAATGTGCCGTCTCGAGCAGAGGAGCGAGCGCGGGGGGGGGGGGGGCGGAATCACGCGCGGGCTGAGCGCTCGCATTAATGAAGTTTAGCGGCCCTCGCCTTTTTTTGTTTTTTTTCGTTCGCTAATGAGCGGCAGACATAATTAGCTTTGGCTTTGCCTCGATGAAACCCCGTAAAGGGCGAAGACGGGCGTCCTGCAATGCAAAAAAAGTTCTTCCGCATTTTCCACTGTTGCTGTACCCCCATTCTACCGTAGTAGAAATCTGGCTGCAGTATGCCTATGCCGTGCTCTGCAGTTCTACCGCTGACGCACCGGGGGCAGCGGCACTGCTTCCACTTGCAGTTGTAAACGTTCTGGCTGGGAGGCACTGGCAGTGTTCTAGAGGCAAGCAAACAGAGACCGTGCCCGCGTCTCTCGCGGCCGACTCGCGGCGCATCTAACGGCGGCTTGGCTCAAAGTCCCAAGCAGCTGCATGGCGCAGAATCCGCCAACACCTGTCGAACGCGTCGGCCAAAGCCACCGGCTCTCATTATCGCCGCCATTACGGCTCCGGCGGCGGAGAAGGAGAAGGGGACTGACTTCGCCTGCTCGCTGCTGATAGGCCTGGGTGAAAAGGCAGCCCTGGGGGGGGGGGGGGGGAGGCCCGCGGCCTGGCTGGCTCTCCATCTCGCCGCGAGGACGGTGGGCGACACGGACCTGGAAGACCAGAGGAGTGTAGCTGGCTGCCCGGCGCAGCATCTGCCCGGAGCAGCTGGTGTTTACGCTGACCTCCTCTCAGGCCTCCTGAGCCTCCTGAGCCTCCTGGCAGAGCCGGCCTCCTCTGTTCGGCGTGGCTCCACTGTCCTGAGCCTGCCAGGCCGGGAACCCCCCCAGCTCCCGTCCCCCACCTCCCCAACATCGACACGTTTGTCAAACGTGGAGGGGAGACGACTTGGCTGCGGACATTAAGTTGGGCGAGCCTTGCATCCGTGACACACTTTACCAAAGCCTGCTCCCCCCCACATCTGCAGTAAACGCTGAGCAGCATTGAGGGGTTATTAGTGAGGAAGACTGGGTGTGTGTGGGAGGAAGGCAATACAATACCATAGAGGGTCAAAATAGGTGGAGTATGGTGTGGACAATAGAATACCATAGAGGAGCCACAGACGAGGCCCTCTTTCGAGCTACCCCCCCATCCCCCCGTCCCCCGTACCACCATCTCCCAGCCCCCCGTCTCTCTCTCTCTCGCTCCCCCTCTGGCTCTCGTTCCTCCCCAGCACTGAGTGGAGAGGCGTGTTTGTTGACAGCTTCCTGGGAGAGGCGCAGTCCGTGATGCGTCTGTCGCGTGACGGGAGTAAATCACCGGCCCGCCGCGCCTCGCCGCCTGACAGGAATACAATAATCAGGGCCGGCCGCTGCTTACGCCGGCGACAGCCTCCCCCCCCCCCCCGCCCCCGGGTCCGCAGGTGAGGCCCCCGCCCCTCGTCCCGTTCTCTGGACTCTCGGTGCATCAATCACGGGCCGCATCTACCCCCCTCCCTCTCCTCCTCCAACACCCCCCCCCCCTCCCCCACGACCAGGTGACTGCAGTCACATTAACAGAGCCCCCCCTTCACAGATCGAGGCCGGACGTCACTGCGCCTCCTCAAACAGAAGGAGAAGAAGCCAGTTTCTCTGTCCTCTCTTTGCTCTTCCCTTCAACAGCACTCTGCTTTTACTTTTTTTCTTATGTCAAATGCCCAGCCGACTTGCACTTCCTGTTGGGTGCCATGCCACGAGTGAGCCTGAATGGATGCCTGAATCGCTGCCCCCTCTTCCGGCAGGTCAGGCCTGAGTAGAGAAACTTGTTAAACTTTTTTTTTATTTGCTTGTTTGGTCGTAAGCCAGCAGGAGCAGAGAGAGAAAGTGAGAGAGAGAGAAAGAGAAAGAGAGGGAAGGAGAAAGGGAGGGAGGCAGGGGGGATAGAGAGGGAGGGCAGAGTTTGAGAGAAAGCAGGAGAGTGAGAGCAGGAGGGACGAAGGGAGGCCAGCAGGCTAATTCATCCCTGCATGCGAGTTGTTTTTTTGCCCCAACAAACAGAAAAAGACAGCAGGTCTTACGCACACCCCCGGGTCTTGTGAGAGTGGGGGTGGTGGGGCGGTGTACCCCCCACAGAGGCGCAGATCGATGGGATGTGATGACCCTCCTTTTTTGCTCCTGCACGCCCCCCCCCAAGCAGGGAACACTGGGGCAGGCGTGCACTTCAGTGAAAAATGCCAGTAGACTAGAGGCTTTAACACAGCCACTTTCTGCACACGCTCACACCTTCACACTGACGTTCCCACGGCAACACAGCCACTTTCTGCACACGCTCACACCTTCACACTGACGTTCCCATGGTAACACAGCCACATTCTGCACACACTCATACCTTCACACCAACGTTCTCAAGGCAACACAGCCACATTCTGCACACACTCATACCTTCACACCAACGTTCTCAAGGCAACACAGCCACATTCTGCACACACTCATACCTTCACACCAACGTTCTCAAGGCAACACAGCATGTAGCAATTCTCTCTGAAAAGAAATTCTGTATCTCATCAGAGGATTTTCTTTTTTTATATATTTCTGAGGAATCTAGATCAATGGCTTTTTTTTTCTTTCTTATTTGTTTATACTTGCTTTTTTACCCAAGGGTGAACTTTCTCAGGCATGAGGACCAGAAAATGTGAAGTACTCTTCACTTGGAGAAGAAATGCCTTGATAAGAGCAAAAATCTCGAAATCAACAGCTTTTCCGTATGTGTCATAAGTCTATGTCCTTTCTGACACTAACCTCACACATTCAAAAAATGAACTGATATATATATAAACACTACATGACCAAAAGTATCTGGATACCCCTTGGTCTGGGGCTGTTTGTCATTTGGGCTAGACCCCTTTGTTCCAGTGAAGGCAAATCTTAATGCAACAGCATACACTCACATTCTAGACGATTATGTGCTTCCCCTGGCAATTTTGGGGAGGCCCTTACCTGTTTCAGGACAATGCCCCAGGGCACACAGTGAGCTCCATATAGAAATGGTTTGATCGAGAACTGGCTGAATGGAAGCAAATATCCCTGCAGCAAGGCTCCAACATCTAGCCTTCCCAGAAGATGGAGGTTTTTATAGCAGGAAAGGGTGGACCAACTTCATATGAATTGCTATAATTTTGAATGAGATGTTGGATGTCAAGTGTCCCCATACTTCTGGCCATGTAGTGTATCTTATGATTAGCACACTTCAACCCTTTCCACATTCTCTCTCAAGTTCAAAACCATAACGCTTGATGCTATGTCTCATCAAACACAAAATAAATGATTCTCAGAACAGTAAAATGTCTGTGTCCAGTATAATTATAACCTGAAACCAGATGGAATGGCTAATCAGTCCACTATACACAGAAACGTTTTTAGTCCAAGAGCGGCCACATGTATTCTGATGTAATCAAAGTGAAAAATACTCTCTGTTGATTTTACACTTTTACATGTTGCTCTGCAGATCCTGTGCGAATTATTTAAGCATTACTGCATTTTATCTTGAGTTTCCTGAGCCACAAAAAAAAGTGTGATCTGCTGTGTTGAGACTACAGCATTAGCTGTTGGACATCATGTTAAGGGTTTTTTAGTGCAGCCACTTGTGGAAGCCTTCCACTAGGGGTGCAGGGGTGATTGGGGATGGGTATGGTGCTTTCATTTACACTCTGTTAAATTTTAACTATTTAAATAAAATTTTATTGGTAAAAAAAAAAGTCATGCTTTCATGGCTTAAAAATAAGAGCCATGAAACACAGATGTGAATGCTTTAAATGCTTTAAAAGAGAAGAGCAATCTCGCAAGGAAACGGTCAGAGAATAAATGTTTTTTTATCATTGGACATAAAGTCAATAAGAAAAAAAATCTGTTTCCTTGCAAGCTTATCTTGTTTTGTTTATGTTTTGGGTAAATTGCATTAAAGTGAACTTTTTTCCCCCAAGAAACCTCAGGTCAGCTTTCTGGGGCTTTCTGTATGTTCAGTGACCAGACCAGTGATATCATCGCTTCTGGTTTTATACACCAGAGGGATAAGTTGACTGGGGAGGCAGTGGAATATGTTGTTTTAGCTTTGGCTGGAGCTCTTGACAGAGAAAAAAATCTTCTGGAGTGGTTTTAAACCACTCGAAAACCTTGCGCTAAAATGGAATATTCTAAAAAAGGCTTTTTTTTAGGAGGAGAGATGAACAGAATATGAATTTCAAGCACTGAACTGTGAATCCACGCATTGTCAGCACCACGTCTATCCCCCTATACCACAAAAGTACTTCGATCTCATCTCTCCTTTTGGAAAACCAGGCAGGTTCTCTGTGTTCAGACCACAGGAAAAAAGGGTACAGTAAGGTGAGCAGCTATGAAACACTATAATCTATTCTTCTCTCACTAACTTAAGCAAGCTAACATTAGGAGCAGATAGTTAGACTGAGAACATTATTATGCAGAAATTGTGTTTTGGCTACAGAAAGAAATTGGCAATTAGGCTTATTGATGAAACTGGCAACGAAAGAATAAACTCATTGTTTTAGAATGTGTGCCATCTCTCTGCAGCATTATAGTGGGCAGAATTAGCTGATTTCCTGTGACTCGCTGGTTCCACGCCACACCACTACATTCACTCCAAACAGAGAGACGATGAAACTCCTCACCCAGTCAGGTCAGGGTCTGCACCCAGGGACCAAGGTCACATATAAACGCTTTGAAAACCTTTAAAAAACCTAATTAAAGATTATTTATTACGCATTTTCCCAATTAAAATATTCATCCCACGTGTGTTTGAGCCTGCTGTTTTGTATGACCTTATTTCAACCCATTTCCTTAAATATGAAAAGAGCATTTCCATCCGTCCATTCATCCGTTTATCGACACCCGCTTGTCCAGTTCAGGATCATGGGGAATCAGGAGCCTATCCCAGCATGCATTAGGTGCAAGGCCGGATCAACCCCTGGACAGAGCACCAGGCCATCCCGAGGTGAACATTAACGTGCACTCACACCTACAGCCAATTTAGCATCTCCAATTAGCCTAGCCTTGTTCTATGTCTTTGGACTGTGGGAGGACACTGGAGTGCCCGGAGGAAACCCACGCACACACAGGGAGAACCTGGACTGGCTGAGACTCGAACCCAAAATCTCTTCAACAGTGTCATTATTATTATTATTATTATTATCATCCATCCATCCATAATCTATACCTGCTTATCCTGGGCAGGGTCGCGGGGGGTGCTGTAGCCTATCCCAGCATACATTGGGCGAGAGGCAGGAATACACCCTGGACAGGCCACCAATCTATCGCAGGGCACACACACCATTCACTCACACACTCATACCTATCAGCAATTTAGAGTCTCCAATTAGCCTACCTGCATGTCTTTGGACTGTGGGAGGAAACCGGAGTACCCTGAGCAAACCCACGGGGACAAGGGGAGAGCATGCAAACTCCACACAGAAAGGCCCCAAGCAGAGATTCAGACCCATAACCTTCTTGCTTCTTGCTACCCACTGCACCACCGTACCGCCCTATTATTATTATTATTATTATTATTATTATTATTATTATTATTATTATTATTATTATTATCAGCAACACTGAACAGCGACAGTAATTGCAAAACTCACTTACCAGCACACAAATGCAGATTGGCAGGGGATTCTCCCTCCCGCCTTCAGAAGGGCCGTGTTGGAGGAACCGCATGTGAAGCTGCAGCAGCTCCAGCGGACTCCGTTTCGCTTAACGGGATAGAGCTGGTCCCGTTAATGAGGCTTGAATGACAGTCAGCCTCCCCTGGCACAGCCTTTTGTGGTAAGAGGCGGATTATTGGCTGATATTTTAAAATGACTTTTTAAAATTATTTTTCGTGTGTGTGTGTGCGTTTTTTTTTTGTTTTGTTTTTTTTAGGAAAGGAGGCTGTTTCGGCTGTAAAAACAAACATCGATTTTCACATCATCCGTCTGGGGGAACGAGAAGGCTACAGAAGCGCCTTGGCTGGAAATGGACATGGCCATCGCGTTACAACCGATGCCGGTTTTAAAAAAAGACACACTTCCTCTCTACCAATGCGATCCTGCTCCTTATATTTATTTAGTTATTTATTTATTTTCCCTGGGTCCCTCTCAGTCGCTCTGTGGAAAATGGCTGTTTGCCAGGGAGTTCTCTGTGGCCAAGTGACATGCTAGCACATGAAGGCAAAGCACTCGCTCCTAAAGAAAAAAAAGAAAAAAGAAAACAAATCGATCACGTCCGGGACGCGCTAAAGATGGGAGGGCACGGCAGCGAACCTCCCAGAGGGGCCGGAGACACGGCGCGTTTTAGTGTAGTCGCGCCTGTTGTTTTTTTGGGCCCCTGTGGCGAGGAGAGCAGCCCCTCCCCCCTGCCCAGTCGCATCGGGGTCCTCTTCTTAAAGGCGCGATGCAGCGACTGAGGACACCATTAGGCGGATTCCTCACCCCCCACCCCCCACCCATCCTGAAAAGTGGTCAGGTGTACGTGGGACTTTGTGGCAGAGGCATAATCAAACGGGAGCTTTTTCCATTAGTGGAAATGGAATACACTGCAATATATCTTAAGTATGTGTACCTATGCAAGAAATATAATGATAAATATATTTCACAGAAGCGTAATATATTACTATATCATAAAGGGAAAATAATTACGTAGTTAAAAAATGGTTGTACATTTACCGTAAATAACTGGCTAGTAATTTCTGTACTTACAAGGAGTTACAGTAAGTTTCACAGTAATTAACTGTAGCATTCACAGTAAATTAGAATTAATGATGACTACATACTTTGATCTCACAGTAAATGAGACTATTAGATAACTGTGATATGGCTATATGCTACTGCAGAATCACAGTAATTATATACTATACCCCGTAATGACAAAGCGAAAACAGGTTTTTAGAAAGTTTAGAAAAAATTTTTTTGTTAAAAATAAAAAACTGAAATATCACATTTACATAAGTATTCAGACCCTTTACTCAGTGCTTTGTTGAGGCACCTTTGGCAGCGATTACAGCCTCGAGTCTTCTTGGGTATGACGCTGCAAGATTGGCACACCTGTATTTGGGGTATTTCTCCCGTTCTTCTCTGCAGATCCTCTCAAGCTCTCTCAGGTTGTATGGGGAGCGTTGCTGCACAGCTATTTACAGCACATCCTCTACATTTATGAAATAAAACTGGCCTCCTGGCATTCTGTCATCCAGCCAAAAGTTATGCGTTGCCAATGCTGGAAGCAACACCTTTCGATCCCTTCACGGCAGGGGTAGGAAATTCTGGTCCTGAAGGGCCAGTGTGTGTGCAGGTTTTTGTGTCCATCAAATGGCCTGGCTAAATGAGCTAATTGGCTGTAAACGCGAACACTGGTTCACTCATAGATTCAACCGCAGTTAAACATTTTGTAAAGGGATGCGTGAGAGAGTCTTTGGTTGTCATTCATGTGCTTATCAAGAAATGTAGCTGAAATGTCAGATGGTTTAGATAGTGGGGTTAAATTAAATAATTCATTCCAGAAGTTGGCATGGAAACCAGACGAAAATGGCCAACAGATACGGCCCTCGTCACCCGCCTCTGCTTTAAGGTAAAAAGGGCCTGAAGATGCAGCCACTCGGCAGAATAGGGACTGAGACGCCATTTTTCAAATTTCGGCGTCCCTTTTCAAAATGGTATGTAAAATTAGATACGGTAAAGGGGAACAAGCTCCTCGTGCTTGCAGTGTTTGTGGTCGGCCTGCCACATTTTTTGTGTGAAGGAGAACTAGGCAGATACGCAGCTGTCACTCCAGTCTTCTCAGAAACCAGGAGAAAAGGGCGAAGTGCTCAAAACTTCTCCAAACCAAAATGTTGAAGACATGAGTGACACTGCTTTCATTTCTCGAATTTCATTTAACAGCGTTGGGCACCAAACGCATTTATTTGGACTAAGGGCTTTTATTTGAGAGAAGGTGGGGCCACACGGGAGATGCCAAACTTTTAAAGCGTTCTGTTTCCGGCCTTGCATCGCCCTCCATCCTGCAAGTTCAGCACATATCGGATGAAAATGCGAGAGTGACTGTCCTCCAAGAGTCACTGGGTTTTCCCCTGGTCAACACATTTGATGTTATGGCCTCAGTTTTACGCCACTCTTCAGTTAATTTATTAAGTGTCTGTGCGTTTGGTGAAAAATGAAGCACCGATTAATGAGTTATCCAATAAGTTATGCCCTCAACTGTCCCCATTCTCTCTCTCTCTCTCTCTCTCTCTCTCTCTCTCTCTCTCTCTCTCTCCCTTCCACATAATACACACACAGTGAGAGATGAATCAACTCAGAAAAAACATAACAGGAAGGATTTGTGTGTGCTGCTAGGAGAGATATACAGTATTTTTGCCAATATATTATGAAGTGTGGTGAAACATAGATAATATGCTTATGTCAATATATTTTACAATATATTCCAGTTCCACAAGGGCCGGGTTTGAGCAGAAAAGGGTATGTGGAAGTTTTGTAAAAAGTTTTGGGTTATGGGAAAACTGAGAAAGGAATCATTCCCCCTACCAACATGCCCACTCCTGACAGGTATTCAGTGTACATAATTTCAAGAAGTTCAGAATTTCAAAACTACATCTAATTATTCTTTACATATTGTGTATTATTTGGCATACATATGGTGGTATGTATATGTTGCTGTTGTTTATGTTGTATGTGTGTATATTATATAACTAGTTGAGTTTTTTTATTTTTTTATTTTTTGTTATTACTGTTATTCTTTCTAACACTTGGTTTGGCAACACAGTGCATGTCATGCCAATAAAGCATCTTGAAAAACTGAGAAAAAAAAATTGAGAGTGGGCGACAGTGTGTGTGAGAGAGAGCGAGAGAGAGAGAGAGGAAAAGACAGAAAGAGATATGCACTGTAATCAAGCGAGAAGGAAGGAGAGGGAGAGCAGTGGGAGAGGGGGACGAAGGGCAGAGGGACTGGGACGTGCTCCTGAGGCGTGCTGTGGTAACCCAGCCCTGGCCAGTCTTCCTCTTCAGCTTTGCAGAGCGGGAAGTTCACGCCAAAGGCACCGCTCGATGGCAGCCTCTCGTTCGCATGCAGATTGGCTGTAAGGACTGAGCTCGGCGCTCTCTTCTCCTGTTGGGTATGAGGACCGGGCGCGGCGAGGCGGCGGGGCGGTGATGTCACGCTCGGCCGACCCGCACCTCGGCGGGCACGGAGCCCGCGCCGACGCGGGGCGGCTGCTAATTAGCGCGGGCGCCGCCTCCTCGCAGGTGAAACCGGCGCTTTTTTTAAATTCTATTTTAACAGGTTACACTCGTTAGGTGAACCAGGCGAAATGCGCGCATCATGAGCTCAGCGGGAAAGCGCTTGGTCATCGCACCCGCGGCAATTAAAAAAAGGTGCCGGATGAGGTGGGCGCTGCCCGCCGAGAAAGTTCCGGAACGGTGGCGCGGCGCTCGACCGGCGCGTTCCGCGGAGAGGACTCGGCTCGAGCGCGGGGCGGGGAAGTGGGCGGAATGCAGATTTGGACCCTCCAGCTCCCGCTCGACGCCTCGCGACCCCTTCAGTCCCGTCGTGGCTGAAACCGCGATGGCGGCTCCTGGGCGCAGCCGGCGGTAAGGATGAGAAGTGAGAGCAGATTCTGAGAGCCGACCCCGAATCAGACTGGACAGCGAAGTGGCTTACCAAAGAGTCAGAGGGGGTGGGTTTGGGAGGAGGGGGTTGTGGGGCATGTGGAAGTCACCCAGCCTTCAGGGTGCACCCAAACCCCGCCCCCCCCCACCCCACCCCCGCAGTAATGACTCACCATTTTAATCTGCCTTTGATAGTACTGTTATGGCACAGTTCAACATAAAGCCAGCCACTTCATTATTTAAAAAAAGCCAGCCCTTCATTTTCCAAGTGTCCATAATTTAGCACCTAATTACACATTAATTACTCAGAGGTAATGAGAGCAGCCACCGCGGAATATTAAAACGCTTATTTGCGCAGCCTGGGTGCTGTTCTGTTCCCCTAAGCATTGTGACGGGAGGCCTGTGAAGTCCGTCTACAGCCCTTTAAAGGAAAAAAAGAAAAAAAGTTTTTTTGGGTTTTTTTTTTCCGCTCACTTTGCCTGACAAAAGCTCATTTGAGAGCATGACAGATCATTTCACAAATCTTTTAGCACATGCAAATCCAATAACAGAACCCGTTATTGGTGCAAAACAGATACCACGACCAATCATTAGTCGTGTTGCTGGTTTTTGCGGGTGCTAAAAGCTTTTGCACATGCTAAAAGGTCTTGGTAAATCCAGCCCTCAGAGTTTAAGAAAAGGGAAAACAGGAAGTAGATGGACACTAATTTTACCTATTTTTAATGTTTTTTCTTTTTTTTTTTTGGGAAGGATCAGTTGGGTCTGTTCCTCAGGGCAGCTGGTCTCTGGCGTGCAGTGCCCCGTCGGTGCTTCTCACCATAGTCACTTTTTGGTCTTACGTGGGTTGCCAAGGCGCCAGGCTCCGCCCACAGACTGGTTTCTGACATTTGGGCAGCTGGAAGGAAATAGAGGTCAGACTCATTCAGAGGTTAGCAAGCTCTCTCTCTCTCTCTCTCTCTCTCTCTCTCTCTCTCTCTATCTCTCTCTCTCTCTCTCTCTCTCTCTGACTCTCTCTCTCTCTCTGTCTATCTCTCTCCCTCTCTCTCTCTCTCTATCTCTATCTCCTCCTCGTGGAATCGGTTGAACCTGAACCCATGGTTAATGGGTCAGTGGCAGCTTGACTCAGAGCTGAGTTTGCACAATACAAAATGGTTTCGAATGTAGGAAACACTGTATTGACACTTACAGTCTGTGTGGGGGGGGGGGGGGGGGGGGGGGTTGTGAGACGTAACAACGGTAAAGCGATGTGGGAATGTTTATTATTAATTATAGTTTATTCTTTTTATTTATTTTTATTTATTATCGTTTTTAGTGTATTGTTTTTACTTAGCTTTGTGCTTGGATTTTTGTGGCACCGTGAGCAATCACATTTTAAGTTAATAATGTGTGAAGAAAGGTGTGGTAAACAACATCTCCCTCTGTAATGCACCATACATCACATTACAGGCATTTAGCTGCCACTTAGCAACTTTTTACTTTTTTTTTTTACATTGTTACATACATTTAAGCAGCAGGATATATGCTGGAGCAATTCAGCCTGAGTGCCTCACTCATTACATTACATTACATTACATTCATTTAGCAGACGCTTTTATCCAAAGCGACGTACAAAAAGTGCATTTTCATGATCGTAGACAACTGCTGAACACGGGTTCAGTAAGGTACAATTACTTATTTTGTAATGCTATTTCTAGCCGAGAACAAAGAACACTATCCTGGTCTAACATCTGCAAAGCCAAACTAGGCAGAAGAATAAGCTAGAGTATTAGGACAAATACTCAAGGGTACAACGGCAGCAACCTAAGGTACCTGGGCATGGAACCTGGAACCTCCCGTTTACAAGCCCAGTTCCCTGCCAATATTTAATATTTTAAATAAATGTGTGACTACGGGTCTGCAACCTGTTCTGGTGTCTGTTCTTCTCTCACCCCCAACCCCCACCCCCCACCCCCCAACCCCCCAATCCCTACGTCCTAACTTTGATTAAAGTTCAGGTTCAAACGAATAAATAAATAAATAAATAAATAAATAAAATAAGAGCTTGAATCTACTCTTGGGCGGGACGCTCTAATGCACAGGAAGACCGGGACAAAAAAGTAATAATAATAATGATAATTATGGGAGTACATTATCTAAGAAACGGCAACAAAAAAAAAAAAACCTATTACCAAAATGAATATTACTTTCTTCCTTCCCCTGTATGGGATTGTTAATTTTTTTTATTTTTTTTTAGAGATAAAGACCGAACAAATAAATAAATAAATAGAACACACACAAATAAACGTGGACCCACTGCTCGTGTCATTTCTCTATTACTTTGGCCACTGAACTGAAACGGGCTCCTCATTTCCTGCTCTGAGGAGCAGGTCCCCGTTTATGTGATAAAAAATAAAAGACCAAAGCCCTGAGCCTGAGCCCAGGACCACAGGACTCAATCAAATGCATTTTGTATTTTTTTAATTATTGGTTTTGCCAACTCTCCCCTTTCTCCTGTACTCAGACACATACACAAACATGATTTGCATAATAATAATAATAATAATCATAATAATAATAATCATAATTATAAAAACAGTAAGAACCACAGCAACAACAACACAATATTAATGATAACAACAGCCACAGCAACAACAACAATAATAATAACAATAACAAAAATAAAATAAATAATACAACTATTAATAGCAATAATAATAATAATAATAATAATAATAATAATAATAATAATAATAATAATAATAATAATAATAATAATAACAATGTTCATTTCTACAGCACATTTTCATATAATGAACTGCAGTCAAAAAGTGCTTTACATTAAAAAGAAATACATAATAATCATAGAAAAGATGCAAAGCATGTGATAAAAGAGGTCAAATGTAAATGGGACTATAATAAAAATGCAACAAAAAACCAAAATAAAATGTGACCGGCTGAAAAAAAAAAAAATCATTAACCCGCTCTGAAGACTCTGCACTGATGCTACCTCTCGGACATCTTGAAGCAGCCTGTGGCAGCCTATCCCTGCTCTGGGTTCACAAAATGAAAGGACTGCTGGATGACTCACACTCTGCTTAACTCCGGGCACACTGAGCACGCCGCCATTGAATGATTTTAACTTCTGTCTGGGCTGGCAGCATTTCAGAAATATATGACGCTCAAACCATCGATTGCCTTAAAAACAAGCAAAAGGATGATAAGATCTAAAAGACGCAGGGAGCCAGTGTAGAAGAGTAGACAGGCTTTCGTGCAGGTAAATCATATGTAGACACACAGACACACATACCCATCCACACACACACATACATGTCCTACAGACATGCATGTACTCACATGCACATACACACAGTCACCCATACACCTGGAGACACATATGTACACATGCACACACTTACGCAGACATGCAAGCAGTCACACACACACACACACACACACACGTACACGTACGTATGCACACATATACACACATACACGCACACACACACAGATGCACACACGCACATGCACACACATGCACACACGCACACACACACACACACGCACACACACACCTTGTGGGCTGTCCTCCTCTCGGTGTCTCATCTGGACACAGTGACAGGTGTCTTGCCCTTGCAGTCCTGTCACATTAATCAGCGGCGGTTCTCCCGGCGCCGCTGCCGGTCCGCCCGCGCGGTAAATCTGCCGCTAAAAGCGCCGTCTCCCTCCGACAGACACGGTGACGGGCGACGGCTGGGCGACGGCTGGCCGCGGGCCGCCGGCGGCCCCGCAGTGACCTCACAGAGGGAGAGATCTTCCCCAAAGGCGGATTCGCCAGATGTCAGGCGCACTTATTTGGATCGGTGCTGACACTCAACGAAAGAAACTCTTTACCGCTGAAAGGAAAGAGAGTTTGAGAGAGAGAGAGAGAGAGAGAGAGAGAGAGCGAGAGAAAGAGAGATGTGCAATCAGAGATTGTTATATCAGGCCCTGCGAATACAGAAGTCCTCCGTCCCTCCGCCATTTTAGCAAGTCGAGATTACGAGGGAAGAGCCAGTGTATGGAGGAGAAAGTGAGACGTTTCGTAATAAAACAGCAAGCCCGGCGATAATGGTGAAACGCTCCGCTCGTTGGTTGGCCAAAGGAAACACAGCAGCCTAGAGAGATGTACCAATCGGCACAAGGTTTGGTGTGAAGTACCTACCCTGGACTCTAAGCGCAGGGCAGTCGGCCAAGTAATAGCGTACCACAGCCACTTAAATTATGGAAAAAGCTGCCTGCTGGTAACTGAGCAGAATGCAGATCTTTCTGTGTGCAAACTGAGAAGGACAGCATTTTATTTGGAAGACAAAGCCTGGAACCAGCAGTCACCTACAGTTAATGTAACCTACGCTTACAGCAAGGTGCTCATTCTTTAGAGAAGCCTAACATTAAAGGGTGTTCTGTAGTTTAAATACCGACATTTTAGAACAGCTTAGTTTGTTTGTATAATATAGTTTAATGTTCAATAGGATAGGTTGCCAGTACACTTCTTTCTGACTCTCCTGCACTTACATCTCTTGAAGGGCAAATTCTTTTCTATCGTTTCCTTAGACCAGACATTATATTTTATTATACAGCAAAGGGGGTTGTTGGTCACCCTTCAACTACCGAACACAATAATGACACGAGCATGACATTCACTAAAACTCACGGAACATTACCAGACGTCAGTTGTTGTATACTGTTAAAGTGAGCCTATTGCCTGCTAATACACTCATGGCTGTGCTACCCCTGAGTCCCAATGTTGCATTTTTGCTACATGATCAAAATGACCCAAAAGTAAACTTACATTGTTTTCTTTTACTTAAATTGGTTATCCACATGTACTACACACATTTGACATCCAAAAAAATAAAAAAATAATAAAATAATAATAGAGGTAATTTATTTACTTCAAGTGGTGTAAAATCCAGAGGTTACGAGAGACGAATCTGGATCTGATGGGGAGCCTATGTTGTGTGTACTCTAGACACCCTCTATGAAACAGTTAAAGCTGTTTCTCCCCAAATATGTTACTAAAATATAGTATAGGGCCTAAGGAACTGGGAGATGTTTATATAAACTGATATTTGGCAAAAATGATGCCTCAAGGGTGCATTTTAGCAGCACTGGGACCCGGAGGGTTAAAGGGTTTTTCTTCTTTTATGGTTTATTCTATCATTTTTACATCTGCATCATAATCAGAATTAGAGCTTGATTCCTTTTTTTCATCTGAACTGATTTAACCGGAATACTGGATAAAGGAATGAATATACTGTTTAATAGCAGTCCGTAGAAAATGGCAGGCATTTTAAAGAGAGAAGCACGAGGGTGAATGAAGAAGGTAGGAGGGGGATGTGTCCTTGTTCCCTCGATTAGAACAAAAACCCCAAACTGTAAACAACGCAATTAAGCAGACCTTGCCCATTCAAATCACAGAGCGATTCACGACTTCTCCTTTCCCTGCATGAATGTTGGCGAATAATATAAAATGCCTGCAGTATGTATCCTGTGATTCAAGTGCTGTGAATAATTAGTAATTAATCACTCATAATGAATTTATTAAGGCCAGCTTCACGGTCACCAGACCTTCGGAGCAGTAACAGGACTGTGAAAAGCAGCAATTACCAGGCCGGCGAAAGTATTTTTTTGTGTCAATTTCATTTCTTTTTTTTTGGTTTGTCTGACAGACAGGTTCTTTCAGTGGCTCGGGTGATTATGGGTAGCGTTCAACTGCAGCGCACATTACCTGCGAGTCCTCCGATCTAAATGCAGTTCATTGACCTGAATTCATAACGGTTCCCGTGAGCGTCGAGGAGGGGAGATGAACCTCCCGGGGAAGCATTGTCCAAGGCATGCCCCTCAGGCGCTGAGACCCTTCCTGTCGGAACGTGGCATTCCGCCATCATTAATATTATTGTTGCGCGGCAACATCATGGCAAACTATGTCGCCCAAGGAGGGGTTTCGTCACGGTGAGGACTCGCTTCCTGGTAAATTTCGGCGGAATGTGTTCCGCATCACCCGCGACTTGGCGGAATGTGTTCCGCATCACCCACAACTTGGCGGAATGTGTCCCGCATCACCCGCAACTTGGCGGAACGTGTCCCGCATCACCCGCGACTTGGCGGAACGTGTTCCGCATCACCCGCAACTTGGCGGAATGTGTTCCGCATCACCCACAACTTGGCGGAATGTGTCCCGCATCACCCGCAACTTGGCGGAACGTGTCCCGCATCACCCGCGACTTGGCGGAACGTGTTCCGCATCACCCGCAACTTGGCGGAATGTGTCCCGCATCACCCGCGACTTGGCGGAATGTGTTCCGCATCACCCGCGACTTGGCGGAGTGTGTTCCGCATCACCCGCGACTTGGCGGAGTGTGTTCCGCATCACCCGCGACTTGGCGGAGTGTGTTCCGCATCACCCGCGACTTGGCGGAGTGTGTTCCGCATCACCCGCGACTTGGCGGAATGTGTTCCGCATCACCCGCGACTTGGCGGAATGTGTTGCGCATCACCCGCGACTTGGCGGAGTGTGTTCCGCATCACCCGCGACTTGGCGGAGTGTGTTCCGCATCACACTCAGGCTGCTACCGCCACGAAGGAGAAGCGAGACGACCGAAGCCCGACGTTACTGCCGCTCCCTCACCGACAGGCAGGGGGCGCAAGAATACCTCTGTAAGGTGACCTGTGAGTGACAAAAAAAACATCCCATTTGCCCATTGATTTGTTTTTCATGCATGTAGGCAAAAAAAAAAGAAAGGAAGAAAAACCTAAAATGCAGTCTTGTCAACATGCACACTGAAGCAGAACAAAGATCCTCCAGCACTACCATTGTTTGTACTTTGTGATCCTGGCCGTGTCACATGCACTGAAAATAAAATGTTTTATAGGAAAACCTAAAATGAACCAGAAAACATTCAAGATAAAAACTAAAAATATTGGAATAACAAGATGAAGCAAAATCTTTTCCAATTAAACAATTTTTTCAGTGATGATGTAAAATTAAGTGAAGTTACTGCACATGCCGTGAATGAATGAATGAATGAATGAATGAATGAATGAATGAATGAATGAATGAAGGGACTCACAAAGGACACTGGACTAATGTTCAAGTGGTCTGAGTATCGACCAAGTCCACAGCAACCATGGCTACTGCATCCATGAAAAGCAATGGTGGTCCCACCATTTTCTTAAAGGCCAGTCATTTGGCAGGTCTTTCCAATACTTCAATATATTGCAGCTAACCAGCCCTTAATAAAAATTTTAAAAAACATCCAGGTTTTTTGCACACTACATTGGTATTCTGAATCCAGAAATTAGTCATATTTTCAAAGTCCCAGTTTTCATCGACAGTCCAAAAAAACCTGTCTTGGCTAGTTATAAGACAGAATTCCAAATGTGTAAAAAATGTGTAAGCAAAATGATAGTTGTGTCAGACATATATTATTAATAATAATTAATATTGAATAGGTCATGCAATGCGTGTACTTTCTTAAACGAAATATTCATGGGGGAAAGTGGTGACGTGTTCTGCAGCGGGGCTGGGATGGGATTGATAAAGTTGTGTACGGTGGCTGATGTGTGCCCTGTTTAGGAGCACGCTGGTTATCTATGCTGTCTGAAATTCTGCCTGCAGCCACTTACAGAGCTTGGCACGGTTTAACTCAACATCCTTTCAGCGAGGGAAAATTCTCATTTCCTAGCTGGCATATTTTTGGTCTTCTTCAGTTCCTTCCGTTCCTTAGCAGTGGCAAACTTCAAAAGCCCTTTGCTCACATTTTCATTTTTTTTCCCTTTTTTGTTCTGGGGGGGGGGGGGTGATTTTGACCATGCTATGAAAAGGTGAGTGTGTCGTTTGATGATGAGTACTATTGTCCGTTTGGGTCAACAAACACAGATGAAAACCCTCATCGTAAAAAACACACATGACTACACTTTACCTCCTTATGATTGTAGACAAGCATTAAAAAGCTGTTACTGCGAGAGGGACCAGGGGTAGCAGACTCTCCAAATTATCTCAGAGGTGCCCTGTCCCACTGAAGTTTGGGGGCAGGGGGAGGGGAGGGGGGGGGGCGAATAAGGCAATCTCTTTACAAATTCTTAAAGGTCATCCAATCTTTAGAACATGGAATTAAATATCTCAGAGGAGCACCGGGGCCGGGGACGAGGACCCAAAGCGTGCCAGACGAGACGGGTCTAATCTGTGCTTCCACGCTCTCAGCGTGTCACCCCCCGTCAGCCCTCCCCCCACCCCCATCACCTCCCCCCCCTCCCTCCATCCCCCGGCCTGGGGGCCCGGAGGAGTCAGAGAGCCAGGGCCCGAAAGAGCGTGTTCCAGAGACAGCGGCTCCTCGAAATATATCCCAGGATTCCGTTACGCTTTCGGACGACTGATTACCGTGGACAGGATTATCTGCACTCCGTCCAACCGCCCTGACCCCCCCCCCCCCCCAACCAGATCTAATCTAAACCGCCAATTCGTTTTCAGGTTCAATTTGATGCTATATTGAAAAAAAATATACATAAATCTTTGGAGGTCAATCCATTTACATTTACATTTGTTCATGAAGAACAAGGACATTGCGGTATAATTGCGACAGAGGTGCAATCCAGCACCATAACCCTGAAGTCGAAATAAAATGTTCTAATTCAGCACAATGGATTTATGTCTGCAATTTCAGCTTCCTGGAACTAAAGGAGGAAAACTAAGAACTGCAGGCTGCATAACATTGATATTTCAAATATAGACTTTTGTTATTTCCACTGAATTGAATTGAACCCGCCCTGCATTAACCCTCATTTCCTGATCGCCATGTGTGGGCTTATTTAAACATAGGTTTGATTCTGCCAAAGACGTCATTGCCCTCATTGGGCGGACACTCAAACTTATGCATCACGAAGACTTGCTGGCAATTATTTGCCTCTTCATTTTTAACGTTGCCTGCACCCCCCCCCCCCCCCCCCCCGACTCTCCCCCCATCCCTGCCCACAGTGCTCAGTAAATACATAACTGTAAATAATAAAAGGAGTGGGTTTTATCACCAAATAATTGTTTATAAATCATTCAGAGCATGTATATAGTTTATGCTTGCTTTTTGTTATCTGGTTTTCTTGGAACAGCAACAGAATTCTAAACAACAGATCCCTGAGTCTCCAAAGCCATCAATTAATCAATATGTTTGCGGAGGGGGGAGAAGAATAAGAGTTGCTGGGTGGTTCATTCTGCCAATGTGCCCGGTGTCAGGGCAGTGACTTACCACCGAATCACCTACCGCGTCGTGACCGTGCCTAAATGCCACCGGGAAATACGATGTTGACCAGGGAGAGTCACAGTGGCCGCTCTCGCACCTTTGTTTTTGTCGCGAACACCTGTTGGATTATTTGACCAATGAGCTGCCTGCTGACCTCCTGTAACGCATGCGAGGCATTCTCCTCTCCTCCAATGGCTGCGCAGTTCGGACGGAGGAGTGGCGGCACCAGAATAAGTGGCGCCCGGCAGAAACGTATTCCCACAGCAACCACAAGCCCCCCCGTCCGCGCTCTCGCGATTCAGAGTAGAGCTGTCGCAACAATGCAACCGCGCCAATGTAACAATGCAAATGCTAGGTAGTTGATATGGTGTTCTAAGTGGTTGCTAGGGTGTTGCTAGGTGGTTGCTATGGAGATGTAGGCAGTTGCTAGGGTGTTGCTAGGTAGTTGATATGGTGTTCTAGGCAGTTGCTAGGGTGTTCTAGGTGGTTGCTATGGAGTTCTATGAGGTTGCTGTGGTGTTCTATGTGGTTGCTAGGGTGTTGCTAGGTGTTTGCTATGGAAATTTAGGCGGTTGCTAGGGTGTTGCTAGGTAGTTGATATGGTGTTCTATGCAGTTGCTAGGGTGTTCTATGCGGTTGCTATGGAGTTCTATGAGGTTGCTGTTGTGTTTTAGATGGTTGCTTGGGTGTTGCTAGGTGGTTGCCTAGGGTTAGGGTTAGGTTTACAGCTAGGGTAGGAGTTATGGTTAGAGCTAGGGTTAGGGTTAGGGTTTCAGCTAGGCTTAGGGTTAGTGTTAAAGCTAGGGTTAGGGTTAGGGTTACAGCTAGGGCTCAGTTTAGGGTTACAGCTAGGGCTCGGGTTAAGGTTAGGGTTAGGGTTATGGCTAGCGTTAGGGTTACGGCTAGGGTTAGGGCTAGGGTTAGGGTTACAGTTAGGGTTAGGTTTACAGCTAGGGTTAGGGTTAAGGTTATGATTACAGCTGGGGTTAGGGTTAGCGTTAAATTTTCAGCTAGGGTTAGGGTTAAAGTTACAGCTAGGGTTAGGGTTATAGTTACAGCTAGAGTTAGGGTTAGTATTAAGGTTTCCACTAGGGTTAGGGTTAGGGTTACAGCTAGGGTTAGGGTTACGGTTACGATTACAGCTAGGGTTAGGGTTACAGCTAGGGTTAGGGTTAGTGTTAGAGTTTCAGCTAGGGTTAGGGTTAAGGTTACAGCTAGAGTTAGGGTTAGGGTTAGGGTTATGGTTACGATTACAGCAGGGGTTAGGGTTATAGCTTGGGTTAGGTTTACAGCTAGGGTTAGGTTTAGGGTTACAGCTAGGGTTAGGGTTAGGGTTACAGCTAGGGTTAGGGTTATGGTTCACCAATGAACAAAGGACTCTACCAAGCCCAATGAGGCATCCCACAACTCTCTTTGACAAGCAGTTCAAAAGCTATGAAATAATATACATTGACAATTTAAATGAATGGCGGAATGTTCACCCTCGTGATATCTCAATGCTCTGTCTCCAGCTGCTAGAGGGCAATGTGATGTCACGAGGGTCAACATTCCACCATTCATTCTCTATGGGGCAAAATTGCCCACAAAAAGTATTTTTCTTAGAAACTGTGCACCGAAACTTTCCACAAAGTAATAGCACACCATTCCTGATGAAGCTCAATTTGACATATTGCACGTGTATGTAGTGCGAAAACTGTGGGAGGAGTAGCAGTCCAAAAAATGGGTGGAATTAAGAATAATAATATGTGACATAATAGTGTGATTGCCAAAGGTAATTGTATTCAATGCTTTACTGATAAATGTAAATGTGAAATGTGAAACAGTTACAACACATTGTGTCAAAGCATATGAGCATTTATAAGAATGTTAATTTCAGGCCATCACCAGGGAAAGTAATATTGAAACCTTAAATTAGAACCGTGCAAACTTTGAGAAGAGTGAGTCAGTCATTCTTTCTTTCTTTCTTTCTTACTAATATATATACAGTATATATATAACACAGAATGCCTATGGCTTATAGCACAGCATAGCCTATAGCAAATAGCACAGCATGGCATTTTAGCATATAGCACACTTTTCCTCAGACTTTAGCAAATGCAGATGACTCAATGGTCTGCTTTAGGTCTCTCTGTCTCTCTCTCTCTCTCTCTCTCTCTCTCTATTTTATTTATCAGGGATTGGGAGAGGGTGAGTTACAAAAGGACACAGTGGCAGGGAGCAGTCAGATTATGTTTGAAGAGCAAGCTGTGTAAATATGCTTTCTTTATGTGCCTCGGCCTCCATTCTAATTGAAGTTCCCTGCAAACCTTGTTCCTTTGTGTACGGGGTGGGAGTGGGGGGGGGGTGTCTGTTGAGTGGGGGGGAGCTGGCACAAGCAGAGACCTCGCTGGCATTTGAAGTTCTTATTAGACGAGACGCTCAGGCTTCTGTCCTCTCTCCCCCCCCCCCCCCACCCCCCACCACAGAAAGGCGCTGGTAGCGACGGAACCGTCTCCATCGTTTGCTTTTAATTACACGCCGCGGTCGTCCTCGTACAAAACGAAATTAACAAGTGCGGCGAAATGTCACCTCAGCCTGCCGCCCGGGTTAATGAGTCCCTCTCTGGCGAGAAGGCTGGGGCCCACGCTGACGCCTGGACAATGAGAGACGCCCCTCAGACCTGACATTTCTCTTTCTGAATTCATAACTGGAATTTTCCTCTCTAATCATACCCCCCTCCTACCCCCCCCCCCCCCCCCCCCCCCCCCCCCCCCCCCCCTCTTGACAATCAGCCCCCCAGCATTTCTCACCCAGCCCCCCCCTCCCATTAGCCTTATCCATCTACCTGCTATCGCAAACTTTTAGTTAACCCCACTGAACTGCCACAGTAAAAAAAAAGAAAAACCCTGACTGGAAAGCTGCTCAAAGCTGGCTCCCAATGCCAGTGAAGCCCGTCCTACTCCAAATTCCACGACCAGCTCCGGCACATGTAATGAAATGTAAGGCCTGAGGGCTCCACTGCCAATTATGTGAGCATTATCATTATTTCTCTTGCTTCCGGTGTATTTCCTTGGCTTATACGCTTATCTTATTGCATTTCTAACATTCTTTTTCTCCCTTATATTTTACATTTAGACAGACGGAGATTGGCAGAAACTATGCAAGTTTCATGCTCATTTGGCGATTTGAACCTGCACTCTTCTCATTACACTGCATATTCTTATCCAGGGTGCCTTATATTTGTGTAAAATATTGATTTTAGTACAGCCGGGTCAATGGAATTCCGGTTCGGCACCTCGCCCCAGGGTACAACTGCAGACGCTCCTGTCTGCAACCTTTGGAGTTCAGGCTCAGGTCCTTAACCACAGCAGAAGTGGTACCCTAACTACAGTGTACGAAAGGATGTGCTGCCTGTATTGTACTAAACCGCTGTAATACACTGTTGGGGGTCATGGGAGGGATTTCAGTTTGATTCAGTTCAGTTTTATTTGTGTGGCATTTTCACAGAGGACTCATGTTTCAAAGTGCTTTATTGACATCAAGGGCCCGAGCTTCCATTAGTAAACTCAAGAAACCTTAGGCGGATCTTGGCTCAGTGGAGGGGTGGGGGGGGGGGGGGGGTGTGAGATTTCTACTCCTGGCAGACGTTGGGCAGGCTGAATTAAATTAGTGCCACAGGGCTGCTGGGTGGCTCATTCGGTTAAGGCACCACGCTGTGATGCATGGATGTACCCCACGCTCTTGGACCAAATCCAGACAGTGCCGGTGCCAGCTGTGCCAGTTCGATCGCCAAGGGTACAGGTCACGCAGGAGCGCAGCTACAAGTAGCAACTTGATATTCCACATTAGGGTGGGAATTGGATATACTCAGCCCCATGTTGGGTGCTAAATTATTATTTTTTTAAAACCAAAACAAAACAAAAAAAAAACCTTGGGCAGATCCTGAGTCATTATCAGCACACGTTATAAAAGTAATGACACGGATTTGGGTTAAAGCAACAGGCAGCACATAGTTTGGAGGGAAGGTCGTGGCTGTAGATAGTTTTATTCAGCAATTCGGCCCGGGATTACACTACATACAGAATGATGGATGAATAAATATTGTACTGCATACAACGCAGAAAAAACAGGAGAGGTTTTAAGTGTTACATTGCCTGAAAGAACCTTATTATGTTGTTAAAAAGAGCAGAAAAATGGTTCTTGCTGGAATCCAAACTATATTCCTGATTGAAAGGAACTCAAGTGCAATGAATAGCCTAAGAATATCATATTAATATTGCTACAAAAAAAAAAGAATCTGAGGCATTCGTTCTGTTAAAGATTAAAAAGGCTTGATATGGCGAAGTTATTAAAGATGAAACCCACTCGCTGCCGCGGTACGCCTGCCCGCCATCCTTCTGCCCAACACAAGCCCTGTTCCACTGGCTTTCACTGGGGTGGGGCACACAACCCCAAATTTTCAAAAGCGCTAAAAGCCCCTTCCTTAAACAAAATAAATAAATGATTGGTTCAGTATCATTTTTTTTTATTTCAGAAAATGTTTTTTTTTTTTTCAGGGCAATAAAAGGGACTTCTTCAGTCTAAGGGAAAGGCTGCTGACTTGTGCAAACTGCAGTGGCAGTTGACCGTTGTGATCCGCGTTGTTCCGTGGGATATTTGTGCACTCTAACGCTTTCATTTTGAGCAGCTCCCACTCCGGGACAAACTGCCAGTTCCGATTGATCGCTCGGATAAGATGACGATTCTGCATATTCTGGGCTGCCGGTCGTTGGCGTGGTGACGGAGCCGGTCGTTGGAGGGCCCCGTGTGAGCGGTACCGCACCCGCCGCCGCGCGTACCCATCTCGCTTTGACAGAGGACCGTTTTCGGCAAAACGAAGACGGCAGCGTTCGCGTACTCGTTGCCTCAAACAACAGTGGCAACGCAGAGGAGTGAAGGATTCATTTTTTGCGGGGTTTGGGAGGGGGGTATCTCCCATTCCGGCTCCGAGGCCCGTGTAGCACTTTATTTGAGGTGTCAGGAACCCCCCCCCCCCCCCCCGCTTGCTGCAACCCTGATTTATGGCGCGGGACCAGATGCGCTCATTACTGAGCGATTACGGACGAAGCCGCGACAGGCCGTGGCGGTCCCTGGTGGGGCGGAGAGTAATGCCCGCCGTTTGCGTCCTCGCTCTCCCTCGTAGTGGGGCTGGGGCGCGGGGCGGGTGGGCGGGCGGTGGGGTGGGGGGGGGGGGTAAGGGGTGCTTTGCTGTGTTTTATATACTTGTCCTGGGGCTCCTGTTAAAGTCAATAGAATCATGAACAACACAGAGCGCCACTACGTTTTGTCCACAACCTTGGTGTTGCCCCGCCGAGAAGCTCAAAGGCTTGGCTTCAAATGGATCTGGCTTTCGGCAAGACGACAATCCCTAGAATACCTCCGAATAAAACCACAAAGTGTTTAACAGACCACAAAATGCATGAGCGCAAGCAATAGAGTACAGGGTAGCTTTGGGTTTTTTTTAAGAGAAGCTGTATAAAGTATTAAGTCAATGTGACACCCGTCTTTGTGGGGAGGTTGTCATGGTGAGGGAGAGAGTGCTGACAGGTGTAGGGCTTGCTGGAGGGGCTTGGAAGTGCACCAGAGCAAGTCTACAGATCAAGCTGGGCATTACTAAAAAAAAATAAAAATAATTTTAAAGACGTTCAGAGGCACAGTAAAAATGCTCAGCATTAAATCAACTCTTGCGGAGTACGTATGGTCCCAGCTGGACCCGCGCGCACTCTGCTGGAGTTGAATTAACACCGGATATCTTTACCGCGGAGGTTGATTGTTTGTAATCGCTCTGTCGACGGCTGTTTGGCTGCGCCCACAATCTGCCGCTGAGATCTGCACGCTTCAGCCGGCGCGAAACTTTGCAGCGGGACGCGATACGGATGTAGACAGCCATCAGGATTTCACGCCGATTTCACAAACACGCCTTTGTAAGATGGAAATAAATAAACGAGGAAGTCGCGAGTTCATTTCTGTCATATGGAGGGAAGGCGACAGCCAGAGGGTGACCCGATACTGCCGCGGGATTTTTGGGTCTTTTTCTCTTTCGGTGCCCTGTTCCCCGCGGGTGGGAGGGGGAGGGGGGGGGGGGGGGGGGGGGGTGATTGATTTTTTTAAAAAGGCTGTTTTACCACCCCAACAGCCTCCCATCTGCTCTGCCACACACAAACTCCTAATACCCGTCAATTCATTTCTGTCCCTTGTAGGGGACATAAGGCTCTGCTCCTCATCTAGAGGACCATGCTGTATATTCTGCTACTCTAAATGTTTTTGTCATACAAGACACTTGTTGTATTATGTTTTAAAAAATTGCCATGCTAAGAGGTTAATGCGCTGTACTTAACAAGCCTTTTTACAAGCTCTATAAGTGGCTCTCCATTGGGAGGAAGGACCTCACCTTCTTCAGCTCTTCATATGAAGGCCCCCCTCCCCCTACCTACCACTGAGCAAGCTAATCAAGGGCACGGGGAACAAGGGTGGCATTTATTAATGGGGTAGGGGGCAGTGGGGGTGAGTGGCAGTGGGTAGTGGGGGGGTGGCTGGTGGGTTTCTGGGCAGGCGCGAGATGGCTTGCGATTGCAGTAGGTAAGAGGTAAAACAGCCTTGAACACAATGAGGGGGGGCATAGAAAAGGGTAATCAAACAAACAAACAAACAAACCAGATTACAGTCTGGCACTTTTTAAAAAGAATCAGCTCCAGCGGCTGTTTGGCTGGCTCGGCGAAAGATTGATGCCGTCGTAATGGTCTCCCCCCCACCCCCCCCGCGTTGCACACACCCCCACCAATCCCCTCCCTCCCTCCCTCCCTCCTTTACCCCCCACGCGCACACTAAGTTTATTTTGGGAACGTTGGCGTCTGACGCTAATTCGCTGTCGAGATGGAGGTCTCGAAGGTCATGGCTAAATTGGGAGGAGAGGAAGAAGGAGGGAGGCACCGCATATCACATCACAGCAATGACTCCAACGTCCTACAGGACAGGAGGGCGGAGGAAGAGGAAGAAAAATAGCCAAAAAAGTGCCTTTTTATTTTCTCTACACAGCATTGCTGACATTGTAATCTCTCTCTATCTCTCCCTCTCCCTCTCTCTCTCTCACCGAGAGTGTTGTGGTTGCTCCAGTGTTACACGTGTGCTGTAGTTAATCTGACTCCTGCAGACAGAGGCATCTTCTTGTTTCACTAACCACAGAATGAAAAAGTAATGACAACCCCCCCCCCCCCCCCCCCCCCCCCCATTGCAAAGAAAATCCATTCGTTGTTGACTTGGCCACGGCAACTGTCTCCACGGGTTACGACAGGAGCAGTGATGTGCAGGTTACTGTGAGGAGCTTCACAGGAGGACGTCAGGTGTTGTGTTCATGTTGTTAACATTAAGACTCTCTCAATCCCCTCTGTGCCACTCTCTCTCTCTCTCTCTCTCTTTCCCTGTTTCTCACTTTCCATCCCCCTCAGTTTCTCACACCTCTCCCTCTTTCTCTCCCTTCCACTTCGTTGCAGTCTCTATCCCTATATATCTCATCAAATTAATTTTACTGCCAGGAGTGTGAACAGAGTTGCAACACAAAAGCAAATTACCTATAAAACAAACAGTATTCCTTGTGAGCTAATATTACTGGTACGTAAAAATACATGTTTGACAAATGTTGAAAAATGTACAGATCTACTACACATATCATTTATAGTGAGACAATAGACAGCTAAGCAGTACAATTATGGCAATGGAACTAATAGTTAGAGTGGGAGCTGTATAAACACAGATATATATATATATATATTTACAAAAGTATATTTATAAACATGGTGACATTTGTAATGTAATGTGTTTTTATTATTTTTTTTTTTTTCTTAGCATTTCAGTTTCTCAGAAATGAATACACATACATAGAATGTGAATGGAAAGGAACACTGTGTCCTTCACCCAGGAAAAGCAGCCCATCTTTTCTTCTTCTTCTTCTTCTTCTTCTTCTTCTTGTCCTCTTTTATTTTTGAGGAGGAACAAAGTGGACGGAGTTTTTATGGGTTTTTGTCATTCGTTGTTTCTCTCGGACACATTTCAGGGAGATGTAGGGAGAGCAGGAGGGAGGTGTAGGGAGAGCAGGAGGGGAGAGCAGGAGGGAGGTGAAGGGAGAGCAGGAGGGTGGTGGAGGGAGAGCAGGAGGGAGGTGAAGGGAGAGCAGGAGGGAGGTGGAGGGAGAGCAGGAGGGAGGTGAAGGGAGAGCAGGAGGGGAGAGCAGGAGGGAGGTGGAGGGAGAGCAGGAGGGAGGTGGAGGGAGAGCAGGAGGGAGGTGAAGGGAGTGCAGGAGGGAGGTGGAGGGAGAGCAGGAGGGAGGTGAAGGGAGAGCAGGAGGGAGGTGGAGGGAGAGCAGGAGGGAGGTGAAGGGAGAGCAGGATGGAGATGGAGGGAGAGCAGGAGGGAGGTGAAGGGAGAGCAGGAGGGGAGATCAGGAGGGAGGTGGAGGGAGAGCAGGAGGGGAGAGCAGGAGGGAGGTGGAGGGAAAGCAGGAGGGAGGTGGAGGGAGAGCAGGAGGGAGGTGGAGGGAGGTGGAGGGAGAGCAGGAGGGAGGTGGAGGGAAAGCAGGAGGGAGGTGGAGGGATTCACTTTCAAGATGTCAAAAGTCTCTCTCTCTTCTCTCTCTCTCTCACACACACACTCTCTTCCTCTTTATTTCACTTTCTCTCACACGCACGCGAACACAAACATACACACAGTCCCCCTCTCTTTCTTTCACTCTCCCCCCTGCTCTCTCTCATTCTCTCTTTCCCACACTGAGCTACATGTCTGTGAGATGTTACCTTCTCTGTCATGTTTCTCTGGGCGGACGGCAGCCACGGCGATATTCAGCCAAACCCGCCGCAACTCCAACAGCGCAGAGAGACAGAAACAAAATGCTGAGAAAATAACTTGAGTTCCCTTGCTTAAAAAATGAATGCAAAAATACGTACGGGAAAAGTCTGAAGTGGCCCGAGCTTGGCTTGTGGAGAGACGAAGAGGCGCTTTATGGCTGTGATGTAATGGGTCGGGAATGGGGTGCGGGGGTTACTTATTTATCTGCCAATTTGTTTTCCCCTCTTTTTAATTGAATTTCTGTGGCGGACAGGGTCCCGCCGTAAATCTGGCGCCCGGGCTGGTCGGTGGGCGGGGGAGGGGGAGGGGGGTGCGTCCCGCGACTGCGTGCGCACGGAGAACGAGGGGGAGATTTATGCGAGCGAGAAGACGAGGCGGGGCCCGGGGAGCGCGGACGCTGGCCTGTCTTTCCATTACTCTGGAGGTCCCGCGCGCTTGCTGCCATATTTCAGCCGGAGGATCCCGCGATCGCCCGTCCTGCCGCAAACGAGCCGGGCGCGGCGTTCGTCACCGTCGCAGGGGTCGCGGGGGGCTGGAGGAGGGGCCTCGGGCATTTTGAGCATTTTAAGGAAGTCTTACGTAACCTGTTATGAGCAGTGAGTCACGCGCTAGCTGTAGAAAAGAGATCCTCGCTGATGGCATCGGTGAGACGTCGGCTGCTTGTGGTACACAATGGCACACTAGGCAATGTGGTATGCACCCCTAATAAGAGCTCTCCAATTTAATAATGAATGAATAAAGAAATACCCTAATAAGAACTCTCCTATTTAATAATGAATAAATAAATAAATAAATAAATAAATAAATAAATAAATAAATAAATAAATAAATAATGTATATAATTCATTATTCCGTGGCGGTATTCCACAAAGATGCCATTGTGCCTTTGTACTGCTCAAGGTTTAGCGGTTCAGGATAATTGCTTTTTTCCAGACAAAGCCGTGAGCGTTTTTTGAGAAGAATCACCAGACGGGCAGCCGCGTTTCTGAGCGAATGCGTAATGGCCGCTGCGTGCTCCACGGCCTTCTGCTCGCGCCTCCTGCACAGCGTGCCCTTTCCGCCGCGGCCGAGGCTTGTCCATCGCCGGTTCGCTCCGCGTTCGTATTCACGGGAGCCCGCGCTTTTTCCCCCAAACGCGCGAAGCGTCAGCGCTTCCTGTCCTCTGTTCAGGGGAGAGAGCGTAGGCGGGCGCCCGCCCTCCTCCCGAGCTCGTGCCGTCAGCCGCCCCTTCCTTCCGCCGCGCAGCCATGGCAACGGAGGCCTGAAACTCACGCGCCCGGCGAATTTAGGGGAGAGAGCCTGCGGGGCCGACCGGCCGGAGGTGTCGGTATGGTGGAATGCGACCGGGACAACCCCCGTCACCCTCCCTCCCTCCCTGGGCGAGGCGACAGCCAATTACACGCCGCCCTGCAGAGCCCGCGTCCGCGGGAGATTTCAGGATTGGGTTCCAGACCACAGGGCGCTCCCACACTGCGCCGAAATCCATTATCATTTATGACGTACGGCTTAATGACACAAATGACTCCGAGAATCGCTCGTGTGTGATTTAACGGTCCGTGTCACCTCCTGTCTCAGACAACGGCCCCTAATCTCGTCCGTTCAGAGTATCAGACGGGGTGCAGATGTGCTGGGTTCTGAGGTGCAGACGCGCTGGGTTCTGAGGTGCAGACGTGCTGGGTTCTGAGGTGCAGATGTGCTGGGTTCTGAGGAGCAGATGTGCTGGGTTCTGAGGAGCAGATGTGCTGGGTTCTGAGGTGCAGACGTGCTGGGTTCTGAGGTGCAGACGTGCTGGGTTCTGAGGTGCAGACGTGCTGGGTTCTGAGGTGCAGATGTGCTGGGTTCTGAGGTGCAGACGTGCTGGGTTCTGAGGTGCAGACGTGCTGGGTTCTGAGGTGCAGATGTGCTGGGTTCTGAGGTGCAGACGCGCTGGGTTCCAGTTCTGAGGTGCAGACGCGCTGGGTTCTGAGGTGCAGACGTGCTGGGTTCTGAGGTGCAGATGTGCTGGGTTCTGAGGTGCAGACGTGCTGGGTTCCAGTTCTGAGGTGCAGACGTGCTGGGTTCTGAGGTGCACACATGCTGGGTTCCAGTTCTGAGGTGCAGACGTGCTGAGTTCTGAGGTGCAGACGCGCTGGGTTCTGAGGTGCAGACATGCTGGGTTCCAGTTCTGAGGTGCAGACACACTGGGTTCCAGTTCTGAGGTGCAGACGCACATCACATGCTCCCGGATCGAGGACGATGATGCGACGAGACAGGTGGGCGCCGCATCCCTCCGAATCGAGGCGGAGAGACGAGCCTAAAAACTACAAACAGGCTTTGTGAATGAAAACCAAAACCGGGTTTAAGAAAGAGCACCAGACGGTCTGTCAGTAGGCTCACTCAGTTTCACCACTGTTCCAGAGTCTGGACGAGCCCAATGGTTGGATCTTGGACCTGGACTGTGCCTATGACAGTGCTGACTGAGGCTGGCTGCTCCTCAGGGTGGTGCAAAATTGGTGGTGCTGTGTAAAAAAGTTGCATAAGTCGCTCTGAATGCCTGTAATGTAATATAACGTCTCACTGCTCACCAGTGACCCCTGCTGGCCAATCAGACACCCTCAGCCTGTGGTCTGTCTGAGCTGGCGCATTAATTGTTCTCAAACACCACACGTCTGGCTGAGCGCGCTGTACCCAAGCAGCGATGCGTGTTCTTGGAGCAGAACGGGTGCTTCCCCGCACCGTTTCGGCATGGCCGAACTAAGGGCGGATGTGGCGGCCGTGCCCGCGGCAGGTGCGCGCGACGGAGCCTTCAGAACCGGGAGAAAAAGGGCGCAGAAAAAGCGTAAATAAAGCGACAGAACCTGACGGACGCTTCTCTCTGCCTGCGCTCGAGCGGTCGTATTTCTCCTGACCGTCTGAGAGGGGCCTTCCACGGCTTTAAATCATCTGTCACAATTTCAGATTAACCTCCCCTGCACCTCTCGCCCCCTCCCCGCACTCCCCCCCTACGCCCAGCACCATTTTATGCCCCCTCTCTATGTTATTCAATAAAAGTGGGCTGCCAGGCGGTGATTGAAAGCCACTCAGACTGTGGGCCAGGACCCTCGGAACCGTGACAGGAAATACGACCACCCTGCCAGCTTGTTGCCAATCCAAATTAAAAAAAGTTAGAGTGACTGGTTGTGTTTGCGCCCCCCCCCCCCCCCCCCCCCCACTGTGATATTTCATCCCGGACTGCCACGTCGCGCTTGACAGGGCCAGTAAATCTGGACACCGTTTTTACAGCTCAAACTGTTATTCATAGGATGAGCCGGCGCAGAGGCCTGTCGAGCACATGTAAATACTCCCCCCCCCCACCCCGTCATCCCATCCCAGATCGAGAAGCCCCCCCCCCCCCTCATTTCAGCAGTATGTAAAAGTCATAAATTCGTTCCACATGCAGTCCATTGGTGAGGAAGAGCAGAAGGAGGAAGAGGGTGATAAGGAGAGTAAGGGAATAATGGAAGGATTTGCAGCCCGGCCGGTCATGTGATCAAGTGGCAACATGGAAGTTTTCAAAGGGAAAGTATTTATTTGGAGAACGGTGTGTGTGCGTGTGTATTTGCGTACGCATGCATGTGTGTGTGTGCGTGTGTTTAATTATGGATTATGATGTCTGTACGTCTTTAAGTGTTTGTGAACAGTGAATAATAGAAATAATTATCACATTCCCTTTTTTCACTGCTGGTTCCAAAACAGACTCGCAGCTGTTTAGTGCTACTCACGCTTACACTTCTGTTCTGCCTCAGTAATTATTGTTTTCATATTTAACCCTTTAAGGTGTTAGATCACAAATATGTGATTAGAATGTTCTTAAATGAACATTCTAATGTTGATGTCACAATCACTGCTGGTAACTGAAGGCACAGGAGATGTGGAAGTCCAACTTGTAATTTTGAAAACAACAGCCCAAAAGAACCAACTCTTCAAAGAGTTAAAGGGGGAGGGGTTTTGTGTGCGAGTGTTGGTCCCCTATGCAATCTGGCGTTAATAAAACAGGGAAGGAATGTTGGTGCTTTAACTTTTCACACGTGATTGGCGGAAACCAGAGAGAAGATTCACCAATCACAGAGTACCTTGGCGAGACAAAACAGTGATTGCTGGCTGTACTCTAGGGAGCCCTTTGTTGCTGAGGCTACTATTGCTAGACGGCATCCACCAATCACTGTTGGCTCTCTTCTGTCGTTACCAACATGCTCTGTGACTGGTGAAGGGTTCCTCTCAGGTTTCTATTTGAAAATTGACAGCAAAAAATAACCCATCCGTATATTACTCCCTGACTGATTTTTCCTCAGGCAATGCTGAAAGGAGGAGGGGCAAACAGGCGTGGCGCGGGACGCCTCCTGCATGGGGGGGAACGCACAGTACTGACTTTTTGTCTCGGTGTGGGGCGGCCTAGACGTCATTCGTTCCCTTCATTCCTACCTGCTCTGGGCCTAATCTGGGCAATCGCGTGGTGCTCACGTTTCTCAAACACAAAAATCCATTTTTTAGCCCTGGATGTGGAGACTGACTTATCACCATTTTTCCTGGGTCCCATTTAGGATTTAACACACTGCTCTAGTCTATGGCTGTTGGAGTGTGTGTGTGTGTGGGGGGGGGGTGGCTGTCTGTCACTCCCCAGTGAGAAAAATCCAGAATCTATAAGTCTAAAGGGGTGGAAATATAATTTGAGAGACATTTTGACATAAACACTTGACTAACCCCTAAATAATGCATGTATAGCCCTGGATATAGCCTGGCTATGTCCTATTAGAAAACTTTCACTGTTCACCCAAATGTAGCAGCTTTTCACCTGAACACCAAGATGGCGTTTCACCAACGTTTCATCACAAAAATGTTCACTGGGTCATCTCAGCCTCGCCCTGTTCCTTTCCACCCAGTCCCGCCCTCCCTGCCCCACCCAGGTAACAGGTAATGACATATTCCAAAGTGTTATTGTTGCTGCTCCCATGCGTGAACAATCACGCCCAGATATGCATGTCAGATATTCATTCAGATAGCAGAATGGCCCATGCTTTGTAGTTTGAAAACAGATACCTGTGTGTGTGTGTGTGTGTTTGTGTGTACGTGCATGCATGTATGTGTGAGGCAGACATTCAAATACAGAAAAGTACACCGTATACGTACATCTAATAAACAATGTTGTTAACTAGGATGACTCATTAACTGGTGTGACAGGTGTGTGTGTGTGTGTGTGTGTGTATAAGTACGTCCGCGCGTGTGTGTGTATGTGTGTGAGAGAGAGAGAGAGAGAGAGAGAGAGAGAGAGAATGAGAGAGAGAGAAATCAGAATAAAGAAGGAACCCTTTCCCGAGAGAACTGTCTACCGCCTTTAAAGAAAGCAGAGCTGCTAATCACTGCGAGCCATTTCAATTTTTAGATTTTAAATTTGTATAAACAAGTGGGCACGCTAATGGAATAGTACCTTCGAACCCTCCAAGCAAATACAGAGCTTATAAAATGAGTATTTCTTCCAATTAAATTTTACGAGCGTGTGATATTTTAAAAGGAGAGACGGTGTGCAGGCTGATTAAAATAGAACAGCGCTCGTTAACCTCATAAAAGCGTTCTTCATCTGAGCTCAGACATCTGCACTGTCCCTCCATCACACTTTCATTATTGTTAGTATCATATTTATTTATGGAGTATAGAAACGAGTTGACCCTTGTCCCTCGGTTGACCATATGAAGTTTTGGCTAATTGCTTTTGTACAATTCACCCGCATGCAAATATTTGGCTGCATGTATATAATAATAATTATTATCATTATAATAAAACACATGACATTACAAACGTCACCGTGTATATACGTACACACACACGCACACACACACACACACACATATAGATGTATACATTTTGATCTCTATTTATACAACCACCAGGCTCTGAATCTTGGCCCCATTGCCATAATTGTATAGCTTAGTTGTCCGTAAATGTGCAGTTAAGAGGGCCAAACTTTGCCTGGGCTTTTGGTTTTGTAATGGAAGAAGTGGATGTGCCATAATGCCATAGACCATCTAAAAAATTGATGTCCGTAGGAAACAAGGTCACTCAAACGCTAAGCTCTGTTAGGTTGTTTTAAATGTGATATTTATCTTTAATCCTTTGCCGATGAGCTTATTCAGAGGAACTTAGACAGATTACATTTGTTTTTTTTTGCATAAAACCCATTTATTCAGCTGGATATTTCTTCACTGAAGCGATTCAGGATAAGTCCTTTCGTCAAAGGATACAAACGCGGTGCTCCACCCAGGAAATAAGCCTACAGCCCTGGAGTAGTGAGTCCAGCTGTCCAAGCACTGTGATGCATGGTCTTTACTTTTCTCCAATAAAAGTGCATGGAGGGCCATTGGTTTCAGCATTGATATGTTCATAATTAAAAAATTTTTTTTAATTATTACATCTTTGCGTCCATGCATTTTCATATTTTTAATTTCCAAAATTGTCATATTTTTATCCAGAGATTCCCTCTTTTTTGTGGCCCATTAAGCAAAGAAACCGCTAGTTATAATTTAAGACAAAAAAAATAAAACAACATTCTCATTTAAATCCTAATATTGCATGTCGTTTTGCCATCTGAGGCTTGTACGATGCATTACCCAACAAGCATAAAGCTTTTCATTTTCATACATCAACACATTTTCCCAATCATTTAATGAATGTCTGGCATTCGGAAGTGAATAAACCCCATTCCTCTACGTAAACCCAACTCTCAGAGTATTTCTTTTGTTTTGTCTTACCACCATGTTCGATCAATTCCAACAGAGTGAACCCGGTCCCTATTGGACTGAAATTACACTTTGTAGGACTTGAATTGACACTGAACATTTACTGCGCACTGCCTACGTTGCTGAGGGCTCTTCGGAAAGACAGACTCGGTGGCTGTGCGGATTCTCTCCATTTAGCTTCAAATGAGAGAAACAGGAAGGTAAATCAATCATATTACATTAGGCGAGCGTTTCTCCCCCCCGTACTCCATGGACACTCCATGCGCGGTTTATTTTGATTGGCCTTGATTTTCTTTTCCACTTGACATTCTTGAATACACAGAGTCTTCATTGAAAACAGTAATCATCTATTTTCGGCTGATGACTAGCTGAGAGGGGGAAACATTGCAATCAGTAAATATCACCTCTGAGGGTTTGAACGTGGTAATATCCTGTGCGTTCCGGTTGTTCGTGGTCCAGGCAGTTCTGAGCCAAATTACAGCAGCGAAAGGGGGCTCATCAAGGGATCAATGCGTAAACGAACACCCGGGACACGCAGAGACAGGCGCCGCCCAAGTTTCATCTATCGAGGGGTTTTTTTTTCTTCTTCTTCCTCCCCTCAACCTTTTTTCCACAGAAACACCGAAGCGTTTTCAGAGAAAGTGATTGACGAGTGCACAGTCCAGCCGTCCGCAAATATCACGCGATGACAAGCGGCGGCGGCGGCGGCTGCTCCTCCGCTGTGCGCCGGCCTGTTGGGATGACTGAGGGACCGGAGGTGTGAGGGACATGAATCACTGCCGGGCGCCGGGACAGGTGGCAGGTGGTGGGCGGGGGGGGGGTTGGGGGGCGGGGTCACCTTTTAAACGGATCTCGACCGGCCGCGAGGGCTCGGGCCGGCTGGAGGGCCAACCGGTGATGATTGCCATTGACGGGGGAGGGGTCAGAGGTATTGTCCGGGTTGGGGGATGTGGGCGACAGCTACAGCAGGGCAACGTTTGTTAGGTTGGTGATTCAGTCGCAGATGGTCACCGTGAACCTGGCGCTATCTGTTCACTTACGCACGTGATAAGGAAATTCCACCAGGAGCTTAACGGAAAATAAAAAATTAAATAAGAAAATGAAGTGGAAGCCCGCACACTGCAGGCCTCTACGGGATTTATTTGCTATTTGCAGCCTCCTTTGGCTGAGAAGGCAGTGAAAGCATTCTCCTTCTTGCATGTTTTTCTGGTGTAAACAGAAAACCTGTTTATTAGGGAGACCCTGGGAGGATTCAGTCAAAATACATGAGATATGAGCCAGATATGAGTGGTTGTCAGATTTAGAATGAACCAAAACCAGACAATCATGGACAGTCGGAAGAGTAATCAAGAAAAAAAGAAGAGCAAGGAGCTGTCTTCCTCCTCGGAACCGGCATTGGACCAGGGAGTCGCTGACGTGCAAATTCATCATAAACTATCAATACATTTCTGCCGTAAATTCCTCTGACCAGAACTGAAATACTTTGCAAAAAAAAAAAAAAAACCTTGAATTGTGTGGCCCACCTGTGATTGTGGCCCTTCGCAGCTACATAGACCGTCTGTGGCTCTAACAGGCGTACGAAAGGTGGGCGGCAGTGTAGCGCAGTGGGTAAGGATTTGGGCTTGTAACCGAAAGGTCATAGGTTCGATTCCTGGATAGGACACTGCCGTTGTACCCTTGAGCAAGGTGCTTAACCTGAATTGCTTCAGTATATATCAAGCTGTATAAATGGATGCAATGTAAATGCTATGTAAAAAATTGTGTAAGTTGCCTTGGATAAGAGCGTCTGCTAAATGCCTGTAATGTAATGTAATGAAAGAGTCAATATGTGATGCTAACGTTGGGTGTAAAATGGACAATACAAGGGACAGGAAATGGGGGGAAACAGAAACATCAGCTAGGTTCCAAAAGTGCGGCAAGGCAAGGTTTTTGGGCTCAATCATTCTGAGAAGGCAAGGCCAGTGTCACTCATTACTTAATGATACCCAGTGGCCATCTTCACAGAGGAGCAATGTGGTTTTCCTCCTATGGAATTGCAGATGCTGACAGATTCTAATGCCACGCCACAGACTGCATTGCCCACGCGACTTTACACTAATGATTATATTTTTAAGTTTGGCCCTTAACCAGGATAAGGATAAGGTTTGCTCAGCAGGTGGATGGAAATTTTAAAAAGTTGTTCACATGGTAGGCTCTACACGCATTGCCAGTTTGAAAAATATTAAACACATTTCTCGTGGTAGGCTTCAACTGGGTTGCCATATGTTTTCTATTTCTGTCTTTTGAATTCAGTTGTATTTGTCTTACTGTGGGAGACTATTCTCTGTTGGACTGGGAGAATACCCCATGGCTCAGGTTGCCAGATTTAGAATTCATCAAATATTGTCCTGTTGGACCAGAAACTAGACAAATAAACCAGATATTGCATTAAAAAGTGGTACCCATGGCTAAAACTAGCCACACTGTTTACAAAGGGTATTATAGAGCCCATATGTCCGTACTTACATGTGAATAATTAACTACTCTTGCCCCAATCCCCACCACGCACCCCCCGATGCTGATATCTGTAAAATCACAGAAGCATTGCAAAGCCTAACCCCAGACGTTTGTTTTTACATAGCAGGTGTGCAATGCTAGACTGAACCTTTTACTTGCCTGTATTAGTAATTATACTGTCTTTTCCCTGTACTTGCTGCCAAAGGGAAGTCAGGCCTTGCCAGAAACCCCCCACCCCCCCCCCCCCCCCCACACACACAGTTTTTCTGTTATTCAAGTAACATGCTATGGTTGGAAGGTCAAAAGCAGCAACAATTGCCCAAATTTCCTCTGACCCTGCCATCCCATCAGAAAGAAAAAAAGAATATTTGAAGTAGCACAGCTTTGTGCACACATGGTGAACTTTCCTGATATTATTAACCTAAATTAAATCCCTCTCCAATCCAACTGCCGTCTGACTCTATTGAAAGTCATTGTGCGCCCATTCCAACATCTTGTTGGAATGCTAAGGGTGGTTCTGTTGCTACAAGGTCAACCCGACCTCTGTCTTTCCCCGTCCCATTGGTTTTCCACCATAATGGAATTTATGAAGCATCTTTCCTTTGGTCTTTCCTGGGGGTGCATAAAAGTGTTTTAAAGTAGTCCCCAAATCAAGCCAAACACCTATACCCAAATGGGGGTACTGAAGGACACTGAATTAAAGCTACTGCCACAGGAAATTAAGTTGTTCTTCAGACAGTACTTCTTCACAAGAATATCTGGATGTGACTATTGTGGAGTGTCCATCAACAAATTGCAGTTTTTTTTTCTTTCCTTATTTTCCATCCTAAAAAGTGAAGGACGCCAAGAATGGTTCTTGGTATCAAAGGTCAAAGAGATGTGTAGTGATAAAACGATGTAGGCAATTCAAAAAAATCCTTCTCATTTCAGCCACCTTCACTTGAGGGTTGTCGGTTCACTTTAACTTTAACTTTTTAACTTTAAAAAAAAAACAACTCTATTCCTCTTCCAACCTTGGAATCCTCCCTGTCACCAGCCTCCAAGTAGACACATAGTCGTCTAACCTGCGTGCTCATGCCACCATTGTCGCCCGGTTTGCCATAAAAGACTTTTACGCACGGTGGATTTGGCTGGATGGCTGGGTGTCCTGTTGTCATCAAACGGAACAACAGCAGCACCTTACAACCACAAGACAAAACCCCAGAGCCAAGGTGACTTTTCTTTGTCAAGGATATTTCTATTCAGCCGTAATTCCATTAGACGCACAATGGATATGCTGCTGTGGCTCAGCCTCGCATTCCCCCGAATACTGTGTCGAAAAACATTTCAGCACGTCAACATACGTATTGCTGAAACTCATTTTTGCATCGCCAACCTTTTCAGACATCTGGCTTGGATGACTATAATACCTTTATCTTTTTTGTGCACGACGGTTTCCGGAAAAGACTTATTTCAACGTTCACCGAGAAAATAAAAAAATAGTACTCTTGATGTAAGTTTTTTTTTTTTTTTTTTTTTGGTAAGTTTCATAATTTCTGTAACTTTCCTCCAGGCTCTCTACATTTAACAATTATTCAAGGTAGTTCCCTGAATCTTTTGACTTATTGTACCACGGATGCAGTTGACAGGAGACTCGTACCAGTCAAATCATGCTAACTTCAACTGCCAGGGCACATAACGTTTATGCCACTCAGTGAGGTGTTGCAGTCTCAGATTAGAGAATCTCTCTCTCGCGCTCTCTCTCTCTCTCTCTCTCTCTCTCTCTCTCTCTCTCTCTCTCTCTCTCTCTCTCTCTCAAATACTGCATTCACCCATCCCATTCATGAGAAGTTATCACAAACTCCATAATGTGGCGAAATAAAAATGTATCAAGGACAACGTGCATTGGTTAAAAATATAGTAAACGATCAATTCACCAGTTCTTCTTCAGTAAAAATAATAGACAAATTTGCTTGGAAATTAAATTTAGAACACCTAGGAGTGGAATGAAATGTGGAGTTTGGGATTAACATGTGGCTCACAGGCTCAGATTCGATCGGACTGGTTTCTCACTCGGCTTCGCGCGATAAACAGCAAGCCCGCCCTGAAGTTTCTCTCTCTTCTTCCTTTCTCGTGTGACCATTGTCAGCTGTGTCATGTATAAGAAATGTAAAAAAAAATATCTATATATTTTAATCATTTTGCAAGTAAATTTGCGCCTCAGATTTTGGATGGTGCTGGGGTCATCGCAGCCTGGGCAGGGCTTATCTTTACTGTGATAAGGTAAATCCAGATTCATGCTCTGCCGGATGACCTGGCAGGATATCTCTGTTCTGCGCTACCTGTGCTGCCTCCCCACTCCCCATCCTAACAGTATTATATTCTCTCTCTGTGACGGCTTCACTGGCTGTGCAAAATGGCGTCCCCTGTGGTCCGTGCTGGAATTACATCACGATGCCGAGAGAAGCCAAACTGGAAATACCGCATAGTTCTATGTTTTTGCCTCTGCTGTATCCAGTTTTGTTATAGTTTTTTGTTTTTAGTATTGTTGAACATAATCTACCCCCCCCCCCCCCCCCCAACAAAAAAAAAACAACAAATGTTGTAACGTACCATTCAGTATTTTTGTGCATTATGTTTCATTACTGCTGTGCTGCTGCTGGCTATATCACATTATACACTACATGGCCAAAAGTATGTGGACACAGGACATCCAACATCTCGTTCAAAGTTGTGGGCATTAATATGGAGTTGGTCCACCCTTTGCGGCTATAACAACTTCCACTCTTCAGGGAAGGCTTTATACTAGATGTTGGAGCATTGCTGCAGGGATCTGCTTCCATGCAGCCAGAGGAGCATTAGTGAGGTTACAGTAAGCACTGATGGGGCGATTAGGCCTGGCTCGCAGTTGACTTTGCAGTTGATCCCAAAGGCATTGGATGGGGTTAAGGTCAAGGCTCTGCGCAGACCAGTCAAGTTTTTACACACCATTTTCAACAAAACCATTTCTATATGGACTTCGCTGTTTGCCCAGGGGCATTATCATGTGGAAACAGGAAAGGGCCTTCCCCAAAATTGTTGGGGAAGCCCAGAATTGTCAAGAATGTTACTGTATGCTGTAGCATTAAGATTTGCCCTCACTGTAACTAAGGGGCCTAGGCCAAACCATGAAAATCAGCCCCAGATAAGGGGTGTCAAGATACTTTTGGTCATATTGTGTGTTTATATTTACATTTAGGCAGTCAGTGGATGCTCTTTTCCAGGGAGACATCAATGTGACAAAATTAAAAACGCATGCCAGTAAAGGTTAGGCAGTGAGCAAGGACGATACCACATGAACCCTGTCCTTGTGTTTTGTGACCCCCCCCTCCCCTCACCCTCCTCACCCAACGGCCCACACGATGGGTGGGGGGGAAAGTGGTTCCTATGCGCGGCCGTCCTGGGGGGCTAGCAGAGGAGGCACTGGTGTCGGCGGTGTGTTTTCACGGGAATGAAAAATGGGCCTCTCTCTCCTTTTAATCTCAGAGTGTGGTCCCCTGGCCCGTGACCCTCGCCCGCAGTGAGAGAGGGGTGCAGGAGAGCCGCTTCGGCCTGCTGGGTCCCAGCAGTGTGCTGAGTGACGTTTGACCGGGACGGGGAATGAGGTCTGCCAGAGCAGCCCCTCCCAGAGATCCCACTGCAGAGACGAACTCTCCCCCCATTCCACCAGCAACGACCTTACTGCTGACCTTACTACCGCCCCCCCCCCCCCTCGCATCTGCCCATGTGATACACCATACCCCCTCATCCATGACATCACAAATCCATTCCACAATCAAAGAATCAGAGAAAGATGTGTGTGTGTGTATTGTGTGAGTGATTGTGTGCCTGCGTGTGTGTATGTGTGTGAGAGCGAAACTTCCTGAGAGTGAATTTTTTTAGCAGTGGGTCGCCTAAAGTGCCCTTTGAAACACTGACACAGAGTAATAACGCTGTGCAGCATAGTCAGCAGTGTGTTAATTACCTCCCCATTTACCACTGTCTCCAGGCTACTGCTTCTGGGCTTAGACTAATGTACTCTGAGCTAGCCCAGAAGTGGACGTACATCACCACTGCGTACAGCAAGTTATCATACGTTTGGTGATGCCTGTGTTGCCGTGGTTTATTTTTATTGATTCTTTTTAGCTTTCTCAAAGGATCAATTAACAATTAAGATGGCACATTAGCTAAAAATGACTTTTTATTGTCTGTGCTGCTTTCTTTGTCCCAGGTTGCCTGTAGTACCTTTGTCTAGAAAGAGTGTTTAACCAAAAGATTAGGCTTTCCGCTGCGCTATTTTACTGTGACAGTTAGAAGTTTAGAAAACAGGTAGTGGTAACTGCCACCTCGCTGTGTCAAAGTTCAAAGCTTTTCCCCATCAGGAATGCACAAAGAGGTGTGAGAGGCATGCAAGTCATGCAATGCAGTCAGCTGTCAGCAGCAGTGATGTCACAATGACACAGTTTGTATGGAGACAGAGCGCAATTAAGTCCCGCCCACACCGGAGGGGAAAACAATTCATCGCTCTCCATTAACTTGGTATTGCGTGAAGGTGCCTCCTTGTCACTTTCGTCTGCTAGCAAACAACAGAAAAATGCCTAAAAGCTGACTGGTAAAGAACCCAGAACTAAGTTTTTTATAAGCTGCCGAACAGAAAAATCTGTCCTAACATTGGAGTCTAGTGGCGTGTCAGCTAGCAAGCTAGCTACGGGCCACAAGTACGTTACTGTAATTCGAAATAAGTTGGAGTTGGCTAGCGTCGTTGTTTCAACAAGCTTGTAGATGGCTAAGAAGGGGAAGCTAAAATGATAGCTACTTAGCTAGCGTTAATAAAATTGCAGGTAATAAGTAGCTAACGTTAGCTAAGTTCTAGCTGCCATGTTTAAACTACGGTTAATTTCTGCATCAGTTTCACCAGAAACCCCCCGAGCCAAAGGCAAATACCGTTTTTCAGAGACCGTTATAATCTTGTCGCTACACTGAAGTAGCAAGCTAGGGTTAGACTAACGCAGGTAGACACAGGGTGTCTGCTTAAATCATGACATGCTTAAATCTAATGTTTTTAGCTAGCTACAGGCATTTTGTTAGTGTTTCAGCCCTTGGTTGCATATTGTCAAATCAAATTAAAAAATCTAAATAAATTCTATTTGTATAGCAAATTTTACAGCAGTTGTCACAATACGCTTTACAGACAACCCTGGCCTAAACCCCCACAGGAGCAAGCCTAAGGCAACAGTGGCAAGGAAAAACTCCCTGGGATGGGAAGAAACCTTGGAAGGAACCAGGCTCAAGGGGGAAACCCATCCTACTCTGGTCGGCTCAGGGTGCCGACTGGTGACCAACATGTCAGTCAGTTTTATATTGTGGCGCCGATTGTTTTCCCCTCTGGTGGGCCTGGTTTTCAGAGTATGACGCCTTGCGCCTAGGCCGCCACAATATAAAATATATAATATATGTGACATCAGCAGCTGTGATGTCACAATAACAGAGTTTGTGTCGGCCTTGGAGGCTGTGATGTTACAGAATGTGTGTGGGTTATTGCAGATATCAGAGATGGTCACATCAGTGATTGTCTGCAACAAACCATTTTGTTTGTCCCAAATTGAGGTGCATGACAATTATTTTAATTAAACAATATTAAACAATAATATAAATGTTATATAATATTAAACAATTAAATAAATAAATAATATTTTCACCAAAACCAAAAACTAATAAAAGATGTTCTTAACATGCTGGTTCTGGTAAGTGGTTAATATCTCTAACCTTAAGAATGTTTGCACATAAAATGTGGTAAATTTCAAAGTCATAATCAAAAGAACACTGTAGCCTGTCTCTCTCTTCCTAATATTGCTGCACATTTCAACATTGAAGCTTCACAAAGTATTTCTCTGTAATCACCCAAATCTTTTCCCATGTTGAACTTTCTTTTTTATACTGCCATTTTCTTTTTTTAATTAACAGATCTTTCATGCAGGAAAAATTGTTTTAGTGTCCAAAATAAAAAGCAGGCCATTTGATTAAAACGTATGTTTAGATTTTTTTGTAATTGGTCCATAATTAATTCAAGTTTAATATTCTTCCACTTATTAATTAATTAATTAATTAATTTTGTGGACTACTTAATTACTTAATAATATCTTAATTAATTTTTTTTTTAGCTTCTAATTCAATAGAAACATGTAGCATGGTTGTTGGTGCCAGATGGGCTGGTTTGAGTATTTCAGAAACTGCTGATCTACTGGGATTTTCACGCACAACCATCTCTAGGGTTTACAGAGAATGGTCCGAAAAAGAGAAAATATCCAGTGAGCGGCAGTTCTCTGGGCGAAAATGCTTTGTTGATGGCAGAGGTCAGAGGAGAGAATGGCCAGACTGGTTTGAGCTGATAGAAAGGCAACAGTAACTCGAATAACCACTCGTTACAACCGAGGCATGCAGAAGAGCATCTCTGAACATACAACACGTCAGACCTAACAGCAGCAGAAGACAACCCGGTACTAGCAAGGTGTACCTAATAAAGTGGCCGATGTGTATATATATATATATATTCATTATGACAAATGGGGAAAAAATTGGGCGAATGCGAAATAGCCATCAGTCATACTTTCTTTTGTTGCCGTAGGAGGGCGAGGTAATGATTATGACGGCCCGGAGGTTTGGGCGATGACGTCATCCTGGCTGTCGCCTCAGCAGCTGGAAGCTCAGCGGGTTCTAGTAAACCGGGCCGCGCCGGTCGCGAACATGACGTTCAGCCGGCTCCATTTTTAGTTCTCCCTGCGGGCCGTGCTCCGGGCCTCCGGCCGACGCTGCAAGGGAAGTGCCTGTGTCACATTCGCATGCCGGGGCCTCTGATTGGCTGGCCGGCCCCCCGGCCAAACCGGTTGAGCGGGGAAGGTGTGCCTCTCCGAGAGAGAAGGCAGAGGAGGGAAATGTGACTACACCTGACTCTTTGTGTGGGAGCAACCACTTGCGCCAAAACAAAAAAAGGCAGAGAGAGAGTGAGAGAGAGAGAGAGAGAGAACACAGAGACGGACAGCAAGCGCAGAACTCAAGAAGAAGCGTAAGGTAAGAGCCGCAGTCCTCTCGTCCGCCGGCGTCCCTCTCAATGCGTCCACGTCTCCGTGTGGGTGCACAGAACCCACAGCCCAAATGGAATTCCATTGGTTAATGATCGAAAACCGACGGTGCTGAAAGGAGACGGGGGCGGCGGGTGGTGGGGGGGGGGGGAGGGGGTTGGCGGCGGTGAAACTAGCACTGGAAATGCCAGAGGCCTAGATTGAATTTTCTGTCATTTGTTGTAATTGCGGACACTCCGAACGCTGCAGATAAAGCATTATTCCAGCTTTTCAGGGTGATCACTTACTGTCTGATAATGGCAACAGGAAAATAAAACAAGAAAAAAATATATAAAGTACCTCGACCCAACAGCTAAAAAAAAATTATTTTTAAAGAATTTTAAATAAATACCTGTTACAAAAGAGACAGAGACCAGAGACCCATATCAGACTGATGTTTAATGGTGTTTAAACCGTCGGGAAATAGAAACTGTTGAACCAATACTTTCAGAAGTTTTGGGGTGCTGGTGGCGACATCTCCTTGGCCGTCCAATCAAGCTGACTCGTGAGGCTTCACCAGGAAGTACTCAAGCAGATATATGAGGACAGATAAATACTCACCTTTCTTACATTATTCTTACTTTTGTTCTTAAAAATGTTCCTGCGAAAATATCGATATGAGATTCATGACACATGTGCAGACCTTTGTTTTTGTGCATATCCCAGGTGTATGAGATGATAAACGCTGGCTGTTTGTAAATTTTATACGCAATCCTGTTCTTGTGCTTAGCATAAGGAAACAGTCATACAAGCAAATGACCATCAAAAGTGATCGTGCGCACGTTTCATGAAAGAGGCTCATTGTGTGTGTGTGTGTGTGTGGGGGGGGGGGGGGGGGGGGGGAGGGTTTGCATGCATACACAGGTGAACAAGAGTTTTATGAGGTCCCGTTTCATAATCTGGAGTTTCACTGTGATGAAGCTTCTCTAAAGAAGAAAATAAAATACAACTGGACCTCGGTCCAGCCAGTGCTCAACATGAGTAAATTAATACTGAAATTGTTTCTATGGTTTATTAATATAATCAGCCTGAGTGGCAAAAAAAACATGTTATGATCAAGATGGCAAAACAGTATTTTTAGCTTAATTCCATCCTGCTCCCACTGTTACATCCTGTTTCTGTCACAAGTGTTAACGACATACATTTACTGTGTTATTATTTTGAGTTGGCATAATATGCTTTCCCAGAAACGTGAATAAGTGTAAAATGCAAATTTTGAAATGCGCTTCGTTCCAAAGATGCCACATTATGGGCTAGCACAAGCACCGGTGTCGTACATTGGGGGGATATTCAATGCATGTTGCCCCCTGTAGCTATTGAGATTTTGAGAAGAGCAATGCAGTAACTGGTGAATTTTATTGTAAGGTGATTTATAGCTAGCTGGAATGGTAGAACTATATGCAGGTTATGGCTGTAGTGATACTTGCTTCCTATCTAGCTGGCAGATGAACTCCTAGCCCAGTGATAATTTTGTGAAAACTGTAAATTGTTAACATATGCATTGTAGGCCTTGGCCAACCATACCTCTTTTTGTGCTTTTCGGAATGATGTGTATACCTAAGGAGGCTATCGGCCAAGCTAGTTGTGATGTTTGGTTTTGTGACTGTAACATTTCCACCAGCCTGCAGCTGAGCGCTGTCTGGTCTGAGCCCTGTTTATGGTTCTGATGTCCACCTCAACCTTCTCTCCCAATGGCTTAACTCATACAACCCAACACATTGTCTACTGTGAAATATCTAGGCCTAGTGGTGTAGTGTGTGCACTGAGGGTGAGAAGGGGCTTGTGCACTGGGGCCTATCATAACTAGCTTCAGCCACTGTGAAGGAGCCCACTGTAATCTGCTGAGACAGATTAAATTACAGTGCATGCATTTCGCAGACAGTATTATCCAGAGAAACATGGCGCTTTCACCTGATTAATATGAGCAATAGTGGCAGACCTGGCCAATGACATCTCCATACAAACAAGTATAAATGCTGAGTCACTAAAGCACTTGCGCAAGTTTCAGTAACTATGCTTACCAAGAACAATGTACCACAGTAGAAATTCTGAGTACATCACCGATTACATTCATAACAACCCTGATGAAGAGAAACATAAAACTATAAAAATTTAACCAAAAATCACATAATCCCATAATTTTAATTATTATGCAAATTAGGAGTTTGAGGGGGCGGGGATGGCAGGGGGAACCAAGATTCAGTCTGGATACGTGTGTCTTCAATCACAATTGGAAGATGGTCCATAATTCTGTTGTCCCCTTGGTCTGGCCCAGCAATGGCCCACTTCCAATTGGTCCGCAAACAGAAATGAAATATGGTCCATGGATGGCCCAGATCAAATTGCCAAATTGGGAGAATTTCTTTGGCCATGACTCTAAAAAAAATGTTCCGGATCTGGCAACTGGATCTGGGCTACCCATGGACCGTCATTCAGTTCCATATGTGGGCCGAGTGAAAGAGAGTCATGTGGACCGTCGCTGGGCCAGACCAAACAAGCTACAGTATGTGGGTTCTGACCACTGTGTGAAGTTTGTTCCACCACTAGGGGGAGCCTTGGCAGAACCTCGGATCAGACGCTTGGCAGAAGCACAGAAAATGTGCTGTTTATGATGTGAGGATATTGGAGTACCCTGTACTGGACACATACAGTAGCAGCCACAAACGCAACATGCAGGAACAGTTGTCTTTTGGAAGGGAAGGGTAGGGGTCTCGCCCGTGCCCCCCTACCCCCGCTTCCAGAAAGTGCCCAGCAGGCATTGACACCCCGGGGGGGTTGTTTGTGCTTTTTACAGTGACATGGACGATCTAGGACCGCTGGATTTTCCCCCTGCATACCCAGGGCCCCCCATCAACGACTATGGAGGCATGGCCGGACCCTCCCAGCCTGGCTTTCAGGGCTCCCCATACCCCCCTTTCCAGCCTGGCCCGTACCAGGGAGGTGAGTGACGCCCTTTCACGCCCTGCTCACCTGGGGGATGTGTGCCTGGTGCTCCCGTGCATACCAAGTGCACTCATGATTACGGTCTTACACTACTGCCACCTGAGCCAGCTGGAGTAGATAAAGGCTGAACCTTTCGCCCTTTGAATAGCAGACTTTTAGGGAATGTTTTTCATCAAAATTCTAAGTCAGTGTTCTATAACTCCACTGCTTTCAGTCACCAGCAGTGATTGTTACATCAGTAATAGAATTTTCAGTTAAGATGATTCTAATCACATATTTGTGATCTTACACCTTACCTGGCACAAACTCTCACCTGTTCCATCTGTGCCCCCCCCCCCCCCCCCCCCCCCCCCCCCAAACTCACCTGATACAAGGTCCTGCCCCTGGAGGATACCCAGCTACACCCCAGTACTATGCTGGACAGCCTGGACCCCAGCAAATGGGTGAGTTATGTCCCAGTCCTCAGTCCTGTCTGTATACTCCCATCTTCCCTACACATGCATACCTGTGCATTCACACATTCACACACACATATGCCCTCACATTCATACACTCATTCACACACATACACATACACATGCACGCACACATACACACAGACACACGAGCACATGCACACACACACATACACAGACATACGTGCATACACATACACACACACAGACATACATGCAAACCCACACACAAACATCTATTCAAAGTAAATATCTATTCGAAGTAATATTCATAACTATAAGAACATACATTTCAAATCAGGCATAATATCTGTATTGAAAAAACATCAGGATTGTATGGGCATGGTCGGGAGTGCCCCACCATCCTTCCTGCCCCCTGAACTCCTCCCAAATGGCCCCAACTACAAGTAAACAAACACACGTGTCTAAACAAACACACATTAAACGTATGTAAACGGTATCCCGATGCTCAACAGAACCAAATTCTATTTGTAAAACTTACACAAAGATCTCACAGTTCTGTGGCATTCTGGTTTATGTGTAAATTCTGCCTTTTAACAGATTCTGTGATTCTGTCTGAGATTTTCGCAAAATGGAAAACATAAATATAAAGTCCTACATATAGCCTATTGTAGCCTACCTCTTAAATGAAAACCATTGGAAACAGGCTATATCCAACTTCTGAATATTAGAGAATATTTTCCAGTGCATGCTTTGGTACAAATAAACCTTCAAGGTGAAATGTATATTTCTGCACTGAAATAACTTTGACATTCTATGTTCTGTTCATAGGCAGCTGGGATCCTCTAGTGGTTGACAATAGTATACAGCCTATTTTAGTATATAGCCTAAGGTTACGAAAGATACTAAGTTAGAGCATAACATAGTTTCATTGCTGCTAATTTATTAAAAGGTGCTTTGTGATGAGACTATCAAACAGTTTCATTTTTAAGATATTAAAATGAAGATGATTGATGTGAATGTCTCTGCTTTTTTGGCTTCGTTAGCCTTCAGAAATATATGGCTGTAAGTAGTATGATTAATAAGTTAATTGCTAAATTTAACAAAATAATTATCCGATGTTTAAAGATGTGTAATTTTGAATCTCCTGACCACTGCTAGCCTTTATGAATGCTAGTAATAATGTGCTCATTCTGATATATTTTTGTAAGCGTAGATATAATAAAAAAAGCAACAAACAATGCAAGTTCATAACAAATTTTATTTCAGTTATTCCTGTGCAGTTTTACAAGAAATGATTGCGCCAGTAAATTACATGAACTTCATTTTACGAGTCTGGAACATTATTGGAGCTGTTCGCTGACTCATACAAATGAGCCTGTGAGGAAAGCAGAATATTCTGTCTATATTGATAACATGGATGCCGATTCTCTATGGAAAAGGAGTATTTCGCTCAGACTCAAAGAGGCAGTTTTAGCGGGAGAGGATACTTTTATTTGCCTAAAACTATGGGAGAAGATATGCAATGAGACAAAACATTTATTGGCCATTGCATCCAGGTCCGTCATGACATCATGAAGGACCTGGACCCAGCAGCTCAGATCCCAGTAATAAACTGAATGTCACCCGTTCACTCCACACATAGGTACTGATGGAAATGTTTGGACTAATATAATTTGATATTGCAATGCATTTTATTTCTCATACTGTTGCTGATGCTTAATACATACCATAGTAACCCCATACAATGTAGTCTGAAGCTACTCACAAATTTACCTTCAGAGTCACATTCTAATCACATATTTGTGATCTTACAACTTACCTGGCACAAACTCTCACCTGTTCCATCTGAGTGCCCCCCAAACTTACCCTGTCTCTCCTGATACAAGGTCCTGTTCCTGGAGGATACCCAGCTACACCCCAGTACTACCCTGGACAGCCTGGACCCCAGCAAATGGGTGAGTTATGTCCCAGTCCTCAACCCTCAACTTACGTCCCATTCCTCAAATTCCTCACCCACACACACCCTCACACAAACACACACACACACACACACACACATGCATGCCAAGTGCATTCATGATTTCAGTCTTAAATGAGTGCCATCTGTACTGACTAGAGTAAATAAAGACTGAACCTTTAACTCTTTTAAGACTAGGTTTTTGGAATGATTTTCTGAAATTGGAATTCAGTGTTCAGGAACTCCATTTCTTTCAATTACCAGTGATGATTGTTACATCAGCAATAGAATTTTCAGTTAACATGATTCTAATCACATATTTGTGATCTTACCTTATCTGGCACAAACTTTCACCTGTTCCATCTGTGACCCCCCCCCCAACCCAACCTGTCTCTCCTGATACAAGGTCCTGTTCCTGGAGGATACCCAGCTACACCCCAGTACTACCCTGGACAGCCTGGACCCCAGCAAATAGGTGAGTTATGTCCCATTCCTCAACCCTCAATTCACATACACATTTATACACACATACACACACACACACACACACACTTACATAACCATGCACACACACCCACACTCTCTGTCACACACACACACACACACACACACATTCATGCATGCACACACACACAGACATGCATGCACACAAACACACACACACACACTCACACAAACATGCACACACACACACACACACACACACTCACACAAATATGCACACACACACACAGACACACAGGGCTCCCATGAATGCTAAGTGAACTCGTGATTTCAGACTTAAACAAGTGCCATTTGTGCTGACTAGAGTAAATAAAGACTGAACCTTTAACCCTTTTAAGACTAGGTTTTTGGGAATGTTTTTCTAAAATTGGAAGTCAGTGCTCCAGAACTCCATTGCTTTCAGTTACCAGTGGTGATTGTTACATCAGCATTAGACTTTTTAGTTAAGAACATTCTAATCACATATTTGTGATCTTACACATTATCTGGCACAAACTCTCACCTGTTCCATCAAAACCCACCCTGTCTCCCCTGATACAAGGTCCGGCGCCTGGAGGATATGAACCCTCACCCCCGTCCGCCACTGTGCAGCCTCAACCCCACAAAGTGGGTGAGTTACATCCCATTCCTCAACCCTGCACTCACATACACATACTGTATATACACACACACACGCACACACACAGACATGCACACTATCCTTCCAATGTGTTTTGCATAACCTGCTAGCCAACTCTGGTCATTTATGCAACACTGGGACAGGAGACGGGGCAGTATTTATTTATTTTTTTATTCCTTTCTGAATAATACCAAACTGACGACACCCACCCAGCCCACTTCTCCAGGAACCTGCCAAGGGCTAGGACTGAAAAAGATACACAGCCTAGGCCAAGGAAAGTTTGCATTGTAGCTAGGCAATACAACTTAAAGGCTCACATTCCAAATACAGACCACTTTTTCCACAAATAATTTACTTCCACCGATAATTTAACAAATTTTTCCTGGATGGAATAATAGACAAACAAAATTAGCAAAACAAAATAAAATGAATATAAAATAACAGCAATAATAAAACACTGCAAGTTAACTAACGCAAAATTGGGTAACTGTGCCAAGTGGTCAGGCAGACAATTCCAGGGCAAACTTCACTCCATCAAGCTGCAAATGCTCTTTAAATGAAGTTATTTCCATTTACAAACATATGGATCGCATATTATGTGATGCATGTGTTATACATACTTATGAACATCTTCACCTTCCAAGGGATAGCAGATGAGCATTAGGTAAGCATTAGCTGAACAGCTACATCTGGCATAGTACTTTGGTATAATTGCTGATATGCAGATTACTCTTTTTTTACTATCATAAATTAATTAAGTAAATAAATGAACTAAATTTGAAACCCCTTGCTGATGCATCTTTTCCCGAGGAACTACAACAGTTCTCATTTTTACGCAAAAGCAATTCAGGTCTAGGTCCCACCTGGCAATCGAGCCTGCAAGCTGTGGGTGACGCATCCACCCCTGGACTCAGTTTAACATGTTCTGTTTAAGCATTTCTCCCCCGCACTCAATACAGAAAACTTGCACCGGTGGGGGTAGCGTCACACAGAAAAGTATAAAGGCCTGCTTCTGACAAAGATACGAAATCAAGTGTCGGTCTTTAATTATTGTACATCACATAATGTAGTCAATTTCTGAATGAAGGTCACAGATTTCTGGGATGCCTTTCACCCTGCTGTGCTTGTGACCTCTTCTGGATTCAGGCCTTGGTCACACTCGTATCTGAAGCATTCCAGAGTACGGTGGCCCACAACGAAAAGCACAAACATAAAGGGGAATGCACTCCGAATCAAAATGACGATGCAACATGGATAGTCGCAGCAAAACCAATTGGTACAAGGGAAGTGCTCCACTTCGCACAATGTAATGTACTCGTGTCGTTCGATGTTTTTTTGTGTTACTAAATAATGATGTTTTCCTGATTAAAACAAACAGTAACAACAGCTGTGTAGTGTAAATTTATAGTATATGTTTTCTACTTCAAATGGTGTTCAGGAAGTGCACAGGACACATTCTACCTGCAGAGGGTGCCACACTTGCACTGCTCCAGTAATGATGTTGTTTACCTGTCCCACGTTTCTCTCGCTGAGTCATCTGCACTTGGGGGGTGTGGTTGTGACACAGGTGAGCTGGAGCCACCTCGTGGCCACGCCTCCCAGAGAAAAGTTACCTGTCCATCGAGTCCCCTACCAGCAGAGGGAACCAGGGATTAGTGACTCATCTGGTCTGATCGCTAATGAGTTTCTGGGCTGAGACTTTGATCTCGCAGTTGTTTATCATCACATTACATTTCAAGAATTTAGCAGACGCCCGTATCCAGAGTGACTTAAACAACTTTTACATTTTACATTTACATTGCAGATTAAGTATCATGCTCATAGGTACATAGGGCTCAGTGGTGCCCTAACTGGGAATCGAACCTGCGACCTTTAGGTTACAAGACCAGCTCTTTACCATTTATACTACACTGCCACCCGTCCACACATTTCAGCACACTGCATCTGTGCAGGCACAAACAGCAGCATGCTCACCTGTCCCCAAACATTACCTTCGCCTCCACCTCCACCATTCCACCGTTCCTTCCAAACCTTCACCCCATAATCGCCACTCTACCTTTCCATTACCACTTGCTAGTCCCACTGTTCTCAGGCCATGATGAATGCCTCTGTACTCTCTCCCTCACCACCACCACCCCAGCCCCTACCCCACCACGGGCCCCCGCTCCACCCTCCACCTTGCTTCCCTCCCACTCCAGTAACCCCCCCCTTACCCATCCCAGGCTGAGCGTGTCTCTCTGCTGCCTCCTGTCACAGACCAAAAAAATGCTGACAACAGGCGAGTGGACAAGAAGCCTGCGGACTCCAACGGCGGCTGCAAGCTCTGCTGCCTGAAGACCAAGAAGTGCCTGATGAGCCCGGAGTGTGGGCGGGGCCTGCAGATCGCCAGCGTCATCTCCATGTGCGGCATGTGCATCCGCTTCTTTGTATGTGAGTGCCGCACCCCAGCGCCACCTAGGGCTTCGCTGATGCAACTTCACATGCGTCTGTGTTGCGTTGCCTGTGGTAACGAAGGTCGTGGTATTGACGAGCAGAGATGGAAGTCCAGGGGTCAGGGGTCAGAAAGTTAAAGTCCTGCCCTGTGGTTCTTCCATCCATGGACTCAGCCAGCTAATTTCACTAATTGGTTCTACCTCCTGGCTGATGAATTGTGCTAATTAGCAAATCCAGGCAGTTGGAACGAAATACTGGGTGAGGACTTTTATTTTCTGAATCTGGATTTTTTCAACCTCTGCTGACGAGTCAGGTGGTGATCGTAGGAATACAGTTAGACGTTCCAGGACAGGGAGAAAAGTAAACCTAGCCAAGAATTATTCAGAAAAATAAAAATCCGCATAACTAGATGAACAAGTGACATATGAAGTCATTTGGAGTAAAAAAAAAATCCTTGTTATGAGAGATTGGTAAGAAAGGAAGGTGAAGAAAACATTTAAATTTTTGACTTCTGTGGCCTCCCTGGAATGAAATTACGTTTTTAAAAATGGCAATGAAAGGAGAGACAGTCGTACTGTAGTATAATACATCGGTGCACCGTAAAGCGTACAAATGATTTAGGACGCGTTAGTCACCTTACCACCTCAGCGGGCATCTCATCCGGTTCAGGCGCTGTTTCGGAGCGCGGATAGGTCCCACGGTCCGGCTTCTGGACCACCCCCCCACCCCCCGTAGGGTGACCTGTAACGAGCCCAAACATTTCCCCGAGAGGCGAGGTCACGGCTGGACCGGGATGAAGGAGGTCTCATCACCGTTGTTAAACTCTTTCTCACGGGGGCCTTTAATTGTTTATTTTATTTTTTTCTTTTCTTTTTTACCATTTTAATAGTGTTGAGATTTATTTGAATATAAGTAAATAACTATGAATATAAAAATAAATATTTCTGCTAATTTGCTGCATTTGACATTATTAAGGGTTTATTTGTTTACAACATTTTTGTTCTGCTTTTAATGCTGAGTGGATATTTTTTCATTGTTCTAGATACTGTAGGCACATGACTTAACACGATACCAGGCAGGGTAGGGTAGTATAATGGTTAGGGAACTGGGCTTGTCGGTCAAACTTTGTGGGATCAGTTTCCAGCTGTAGCACTGTCTGTGGCCTTGTACAAGGCATTTAACCCGATCCGCGTCAGTAAAATATCCAGCCGCACATGTTACTTGTAAAAATGTAGTTGCTATCAGTGGCCAGTAGAGAGAAGTGAGAAGAGGACGGGCTTAAATCCTAGTTTTCCATTTTTCAGAAGTTCTATTGCTTTCTATTGATTTTTATTCCTTGGTTCTGCATTGTAAATGTTCAGTTTTCTCAGCAAATTACAGTATCGACTGCATTTTGTTTCGCTGCCTCAGATGATGAAGTCTTCTGCATTTCTGTTTCCTGCTGAACCGTGACTGAATTTCTTATATTACAGAGGCGGATCAAGATCCCCCAGAAGAAGGGCCCATTCCTCCCTTCCCCCATGATGCCCGATTTTTGCCTGTGTGATCTTGCGCCCCCCTACATGAAAGGTTACCCCTGGGACCTTCAGCCGTGTGTGTGTGTGTGTGTGTGTGTGTGTGTTTTTGCGTGCGTGTGTGTGTGTGTGTGTGTGTGTATGCGTGCGCGCGCATGTGTGTGTGCATGTGTACGTGTGTGTGTGCATAAGTGTGTGTGTGCGTGTCTGTGTGTGCATGAGTGTGTGCATGGGCATGCATGTGTATGTGCATATGTGTGTGTGTACGTGCGTGTGTGTGTGCGTGCATATAAGAGGTCAGCTGATGAGCTTCCCCTCTCTGCTGGGGCTGCGTCTCTCTCTCCCCTCATGGCACACAGCACTACAGAGGAAACTCCACTGTTTCTTCTCCCCATTGGACCGTCAGAGACCCGTATGAGCCAATAAGAAGCCTTACAGAGTTTGTCCCAGTCCTGAGAGCTCTTTGTCGAAGTGTATTCCTCCCCCATGCTCTGTCTCTTCTTCATTCATTCTCCGTTCCTTCTCTGTCCTTATATTTGTCTATCCAGCTTGTTTTGCTACACTTTTCTGACGAAACGTGAGGCTTCCCAAATATTCATTTTAAATGTTTTAACTTATGTGGACAGCACGTGATGTCGAGAAATAAGGATTCTTTGGTTTCAAAATTATGCTGTGCAGTTTTGATTTTTTTTTTTCAGGTTTGGGTGTGGGGGGGGGGGGTGTGGCAGTTCTTTTGTAGCTGTTTTTTTGCTGTATTTATTTATGCTAATTTGCTATTGAAAAAGAGCTTTTAGAAGATGTACAGAGCAAAAGTGTCTATCTTTGTTTCAATCCCTCTTTTCCTTTCCTTTTTTCTTCCCTTGTTTCTCCCCTTTTCACTGCCTCCAATTACCTGAATTCAAAGAGTAGTCTGTGCACCTCCCTATGACTGCCAAATTATGTGCAATTGCCAAGCTAAGGGGCTGTTATGTTTAATTTTATTTTTACAATATTATAATTTTATCATTTTTCTTCATAGCCATCTTGCCTAATAAAAATGTTAAAACACTAATTATTTCTCATTACCAGCTAATTATCTGTGTTTTTGTACTAGTAGCTTGTAGGGAGTGATGTCAGCAGTTCGCTTCTTCTTGCTCGCGCAGACATGAGTCAGAGACAACAGTCAGACGCACGGAGATGCACGCAAATATGCACGTGACACGTGCGCAAACACAACACATGCAAACACGTACATGGACATGGTCACAAACACACGCATGCGCATATTCCAATGCACAGACGTGCATATTCATAGACACACGCTTTCAGGAGAAAAGATTCCAAAAGGCTCCTCTGTGTCTCCATAGAGGAACCCTGTCTAGTTCCAGGGGTTCTTTGTTGGGCAAAAATGGTTCAGTACGGGAGCTTTCACTGTTTCGCACCTACCAAGAAGAACTAAAAACCCCATGTGGCCTGGCCTCCCCTTCACAAGCATCAAAGCAAATGTGATTGGGGTCATTTAAAATCCACTGATACCCTAATCTAGGCAGACGATCTATGGGTCTCACCTCATGCATAGTTTGTCTCAGAAGAGACAAACCAGAAGACCCAGGACACCATATTGTGGGTCAGTGACCCTGCATGCCTACATTTCCCTTTACTTTAAGTTTGAATGCAATCTTTAAGTAGGCCATTCCTTGTCATAAATGAGTCTGACCCCCCTTCCCTTCTCTCCTACACGTTAATTCAGCATCACCCAATCAGGGCAAACATCCTCAAGCCATACTGGGTAAGGTGTTTACAGTTTTTTTCAATTGCTAACGTGCATTGGTCAAAACTGAAGTCATATTGTCAAAACTCTTCACACAGTCAGCGAAACAGAAGTCTATGTGGACCAAACTGAATCATTTTCCATTGCTTTCACACAAAATGCATTCAATGACCACATTTTCCAAAATCCATAAACCCTTTTCTCATTCATACTCCACCACCTGCAAAACACTATATATTTGCAGCACATTTTTCAAATGCTAACACACTGTTTTCAAAACTGTTAAAAACACATTCAAAACAGAATGATGGCAAATGTTGTGCATTTACCATGCAGTAACCATATTGAAATATACAGAAATTCTTAGCAGAATATTTACAATAAAATGACATAATAATCATTCCAAACACAGCTGATTGCAATTTCAGCTGAAAGCCTGCCCAGGGGTTCTGTTTTAAGTCTCGTTACCAAACAGACAAAAGGGAACGGCTTCGGAATGATTTTGTTTGGAAAAATGGATCAAGGAAGACAGGTTGGCGGGGAAAGAAGAGTGGCAGGGAGAGGGAGAATGCGTGGAGGACAAAGGAGAGGAAGACCAAGAGCGGTGGTCTCTGATGAGATAAGGGCCACAATTATTGACCATGTTGTAAACCATGGCCTCTCTTTGAGAGAGGCCAGTTTAAGGGTGCAGCCAAATCTGCAGCGTTCAACAGTTGCATCAATAGTACGAATTTTTCCGGTAAAGCAACGGGTGAGATGTGCATCCTTCAATGATAATTGAACTACGTATTACAGTACAATACAGTATGTTTACATTTTTACATGCACTGACATTTTGAAATATATTGATTGTTTTGTGTTTTACACTAGGATCCAAAGGTCGCCTTCCACAGGAGGGAGAGGCAGAATATTTTCAGATGCGCAGGAAATTGCCATTGTTGACATGGTACTTGGCAACAATGCAATAAAACTGCGGGAAATTCGGGACAGAGTGCTGGCAGACAATATCACTTTTGGGAATGTGAACACGGTCAGCACGACGATAATTGCCAGAGTCCTAGAGAAACATAAATTTGCTGCACATCCCAGGATGTTAGTACTATTCCAGCCTCCATACCCCCCCTTCCTAAACCCCATAGAGGAGTTTTTCTCTGCGTGGAGGTGTAAGGTGTATGACCACCGTTCACATGACCACCGTCCACATGACTGGATGCCATGAATGCGAGGTGTGGAGACATTTCTCCTGAAGACTGCCAGGGTTGGATTAGACATTCCAGAAGATACTTTCCAAGATGCTTTCTACAAGAATTGCTTCTTGAAAGTTATGCAATATATTAATTATGACAAATGGGGGGAAAATTAGGCGAATGAGAAATAGTCATCAGTCATTCTTTCTTGTGTTGTTGTAGGAGGGCGAGGTAATGATTTTGACTGCCTGGAGGTTTGGGAAATGACACCATCCCATCAGCAGGAAGCGCATTGGGTTCTAGTAAACCAGGCCACACCCATTACAATCAGCTGGCTCTGTTTTTAGTTTTTCCTCTGGGCCATGTTCCGGGCATCTGCCGATGCTGCAATGAAAGGGAAAGGGATTTGCATGCTGGGACTCTGATTGGCTGGCTGGCCCAAGTCAAACTTGTTGAGCAGGAAGGAGTGTACCCCCGAGAGAAGACATAGGAGAGCAATGTGACTATGCCTGACTCTTTGTGTGGTGGCAGCCACTCGCGGCAAAGCAAGAAAAGAGAGAGGGAGAGAGAGAACGAGAGATAGGAAGGGAGAGCCCGGAGACGGACAGCGAGCGAGTCGTGCCAGGTCAAGAAGGAGGCTAAGGTAAGACCTGCAGCCCTCTCGCCCCTCTCCTCCATCCCAGTGTGCCCACGTCTCCCTGTGGGTGCGCAGAACTGGCAGCCCAAATGGAATTCCATTGGTTAATGATTGAAAACCAACGCTGCTGAAAGGAGATGGGGTGGCAGGAAGGGTAGGGGGAGGTGGGGGTTGGGGTACGGGGGGTGGTGGCGAACCTGGCACTGGAAATGCCAATGGCCTAGATTGAATCTGCTGTCATTTATTGTAATTGCGGTCACTCCGGACGCTGCAGATAAAGCATTATTCCAGCTTTTCAGGATTACCACTCACTGTCTGATAATGGCAACAGGAAAATAACTTGCCCGACCCAACAGCTAAAATATAAAAATTAAACAATAAGAATTTTTAATAAATAGCTGTCACATAAGAGACCAGTGACCCATATCAGGCTGATGTTTAATGGTGTTTTAACCCTCGGGAGATAAATACTGTTGAAGCGATACTTTCAGAAGATTTGTTGGCTGTGTGTGTGTACGCGTGAGTGTGTGTGGGCCTACATGCATATGCAGGTGAACACATGAGTTTTACAAGGTCCCGTGTCATTACCACTGATGAAGCTTCTCTTGAGAAGAAAAAAAAAATACAACTGCAGGCAGTGCCAGGAATTGGACCACAGACCAGCCAGTTCACATTTCCTACATTTCTCACTCATGCATTCCCAACAACATTGCTACAGATGTATGCTTTCCTGTCTTTCTTGCTCACTCGTTCTCTTCCACTCTCTCTACCTCTTTCTTTCCCCACTTAGCCTGTTTGTCGCTCTCTCCCCTCCCTTACTTCAGTTAATTTTGACAGTGCCTGCCTGTTGGTTTAAATTGGGCTGCCACCATGTGTTAAACAGTAAACCTGAATCATAATATTTTGGATGAGGGTAACTTTAATCCACATGCATTTCTTAGTCAGAGCAGATCACTTTCAAGATCCAAAAACTTTAACTCGGGAGGGTGAGGGTGTTTTAAAAAAATTATCGATTTTATCTTGAAAATAGCTATCTATGGATAATAAAAATAGGTTGTACAATGTATGTGTCTCATTTTATTTATTGGGGATGTGTTTTTGGTCATGTGGTAAGTGCAGTGGTCCGGGAGAGGTTTTTTTTTTATTTTTACGATTGAGCGAAGACCCAGACTTGAATCACAACAAAATAATTACTTGTTTCTTAGAGTCAATCATCTTTAGGTGTCTGACATTTGTGTTGTTCATTCTTCATGATAGCCCATTTATTTTCCACAGCTGTTGGTAATATTGCAAGATTCAAAGAGAAAGCGATTCATTTCTTAATTTCGATAAAAAGTCAAAAACAAGATGTCACTCTCTAGCGAGCTTGTTCAACATTAGGAAATTAATAGTGAAATTTCTTCTATTGTTTTTAAAAATATTATTAGCCTATTGGCAAAAATCATGTCATGTCATGATCAGAATACCAAAACAGAATATTTTGCTTAATTCTATACTTCCATTTTCCAGAGCTTTCACCTGATTAATATGAGTAATAGTGGCAGATCTGGTCATCTGGTCAACAACATCTCCATACAAACGAGTACAAATGCTGAATCTCTTAAGCACCAGAGCAAGTTAACTATGCTTACCAAGAACAAACAACAAATACAATGTACCAAAGTGCAAATTCTGAGTACATTACAGATTCATAACAAGCCTGAAGTAGAGAAATATAAAACGATTAAAAAATGTAACCAAAAAACATTAAATACCATAATTAAAATTATTATACAAGGTTGGAGTTTGAGGGGGTGGGGATGGTAGGAGGAACCAAGGTTCAGTCTGGATACGTTGGTCTTCCGTCACCATTGGACGATGGTCCACAATTCTGTTGTCCCCTTGATCTGGCCCAGCAACGGCCCACACATACTGCATACAGAAATTAATGACGATTCATGGGTGGCCCAGATCTGGTTTCCAGATCTGGACCATTTACTTTGGCCATGATTTTTTTTAAATGGCCCAAAAAATGGCCATGAACCGTGATTCAGTTCCATATGTGGGCAGAGTGAAAGAGAGTCATGTGGACCATCGCTGGGCCAGACCAAACAAGCTACAGTATGTGGGTCTGACCGCTGTGTGAAGTTTGTTCCACCACTAGGGGGAGCCTTGGCAGAACCTCGGATCAGACACTTGACAGGAGCACAGAAAAAGTGCTGATTATGATGTGAGGATATTGGAGTACCCTGTACTGGACACATACAGTAGCAGCCACAAACACAACATGCAAGAACAGACACAGTTAGTAGTTGTCTTTTGGAAGAGAATGGTAGGGGTCTCGCCCATGCCCCCCTCCCCCCAGTTCCAGAGAGTGCCCAGCAGCCATTGACATTGACATTTACTTGCCTGCTCTGGTTTGTACAGCACTTTGGTCAAAGTGGGTTGTTTTTAAATGTGTTTTATAAATAAATGTGACTTGACTTGACTTGACAACCCAGGGGTGGTTTTTTGTGCTTCTTACAGTGACATGGAGGGGCAAAGACCACCAGATTTGCCCCCCCCATACCCAGGGCCCCCCCCTCAACAACTACGGAGGCATGGCCGCACCCCCCAAGGCTGACATCCAGGCCACCCCATACATCCCTCCCCAGCCTGACTTTCAGGCCAACCCATACCCCCCTCCCCAGCCTGAGAAGCAGGCCCCCCCATACCCCCCTCCCCAGCCTGAGAATCAGGCTCCCCCATACCCCCCTCCCCAGCCTGAGAAACAGGCTCCCCCATACCCCCCTTTCCAGCCTGATAACCAGGCCACCCTATACCCACCTCCCCAGCCTGAGAACCAGGCTCCCCCATACCCCCCTTTCCAGCCTGAGAACCAGGCTCCCCCATACCCCCCTCCCCAGCCTGAGAACCAGGCTCCCCCATACCCCCCTTTTCAGCCTGAGAACCAGGCCACCCTGTACCCACCTCCCCAGCCTGAGAACCAGGCCACCCTGTACCCACCTCCCCAGCCTGAGAACCAGGCCACCCTGTACCCACCTCCCCAGCCTGAGAACCAGGCCACCCTGTACCCACCTCCCCAGCCTGAGGACCAGGCCCCCCCATACCCCCCTTTCCAACCTGGCCCCTACCAGGGAGGTGAGTGACACCCCTTCACACCCCGGCATGAAGGGGGGGAGGGGGGGGGGGAAGGGGGGTCTGGGGTGGTATGTGCCTGGTGCTCCCATGCATACCAAGTGCACTCATAATTACACTACTGCCACCTGAGCCAGCCGGAGTAGATAAAGGCTGAACCTTTAGCCCTTTCAAGAGTAGGCTTTTAGGGATTTTTTTTTCCCAATTCAAGTCAGTGTTCTAGCACCCCATTGTTTTCAATTACCAGTAGTGTTTGTAACATCAGCATTGGAATTTTCAGTTAAGAACATTCTAATCACATATTTGTAATCTTACACCTCACCTGGCAGAAACTGCCACCTGTTCCATCAAACCCAACCTGTCTCTCCTGATACAAGGTCCTGCTCCTGGAGGATACCCAGATGCACACCAGGACTACACTGGACAGCCTGGACCCCAGCAAACGGGTAAGTTATGTCCCAGTCCTCAGTCCTGTCTGTATGCTCCTCTCTTACCTACACATGCATATCTGTGCATTCACACACATACGCAAACATATACATACACATATTCAAACACACACACACACACTTACAAACACACAGACATACATGCATACACGTGCAGACACTCACACATACACACACATAAACACACATATATGCAAACACGCACACAAAATTCAAAGTAAATGTCTGTTCAAAGCAATGTTACTAACAATAATAACGTACATGTTTCAAATAAGGCATAAAATCTATATTGAAAAAACATCAGGATTGTATGTGTACGGTCGAGAGTGCCCCACCACCCTTCCTGCCCCCTGAACTCCTCCCAAACGGCCCCAACTACAACTAAACAAACACACGTGTCTAAACAAACACACATTAAATGTATGTAAACGGTATCCCGATGCTTAACAGAAGCGAATGCTATTTGTAAAACTTACACAAAGATCTCACAATTCGGTGGCATTCTGGTTTATGTGTAAATTCAGCCTTTTAACAGATTCTGTGATTCTGTCCGAGATTTTCGCAAAATGGTGAACATAAATATGAAGCCCTACAGCCTATTGTACCCTACCTCTTAAATGAAAACCATTGGCAACAGGCTATACCCAACTTCTGAATATTAGAGAATATTTTCCAGTGCATGCTTTAGTACAAATAAACCGTCAAGGTGAATGTATATTTCTCCAAGGAAATAACTCTGGCATTCTACTGTATGTTCTGAACTTTACTGGAGCTGTTCGCTGACTCATGCAAATGAGCCTGTGAGGAAAGCAGAATATTCTGTCTATATTGATAACATGGATGCCGATTCTCTGTGGCAAAGGAGTATTTTGCTCAGACTCAAAGCGGGAGAGGATACTTTGATTTGCCTAAAACCATGGGAGAAGAAATGCAATGAGACAAAACATTTATTGGTCATTGTGTCTGGTCCTTCATGACATCATGAAGGACCTGGACCCAGTAGCTCAGAGCCCAGTAATAAATTGAATGTCACCCGTTCACTCCACACATAGGTACGAATGTAAATGTTCACATCCGGGAATTCATCAGGGAAGTCCACATACACGGTCCTGCCCCTGAAGGATACCCATCTGCATCCCAGTACTACCCTGGACAGCCTGGACCCCAGAAAATGGGTGAGTTATGTCCCATTCCTCAACCCTCAACTCACATACACATTTATACACACATACATACACACGTACACACAAACACACACACACACGCACAGACATGCAAACACATGAACCCACACAGACACACAGCGCTCCCATGCATGCCAAGTGCACTCGTGATTTCAGACTTAAACAAGTGCCATTTGTGCTGACAATAGCAAATAACTACATTTTTTGGAATGTTTTTCCAAAATTCTACGTCAGTGTTCTTTAACTCCATTGCTTTTAGTTACCTGTGGCAATTGTTACATCAGCGTTAGAATTTTCAGTTAAGAACATTCTAATCACATATCTGTGATCTTACACCTCACCTAGCACAAACTCTCACCTGGTCCATCTGTCCATCTGTGTCCCCCCTCCCCTCCCCTCCCCTCCCCTCAAACCCACCCTGTCTCTCCTGATACAAGGTCCTGCCCCTGGAGCCTCACCCCAATGGGCCACTGGAGAGCCTCAACTAGAGAATGTGGGTGAGTTACATCCCATTCCTCAACCCTGCACCCACATACACATACTGTATATACACACAGTATGTGTATATACATTATCCATCACAATTACAACCAATTACAGCAAGGGGGCCTTTAGAAAGCTGTTTGGGAGGACTTGAGTGAGATTTTGTACTTGAATTACATTTCTACAGTGAGAAGCAGTGGTCTGTATTTGGAATGTCACCATTTAAGTTGACATACACAGTGTTGCCTAGCTACAATGCAAACTCTCCCTGTTCTGAGCTGTGTATCTTTTGCAGTCCTAGCCCTTGGCAGGTTTCTGGAGAAGTGGGGAGGGTGGGTGTTATCAGTTTGGTATTATTCAGAAAGGAATAAAAAAATTAAAATAAAAAAAAACACTGCCCAATCTCCTGTCCCAGTGTTGCGTGAAAGACCACAGTTACATTACATTACAGGCATTTAGCAGACGCTCTTATCCAGAGCGACTTACACAACTTTTTTTACATAGCACTTTACATTGTATCCATTTATACAGCTGGATATACTGAAGCAATGCAGGTTAAGTACCTTGCTCAAGGGTACAACGGCAGTGTCCTTACCCGGGATTCGAACCTACGACCTTTCGGTTACAAGCGCAGTTCCTTACCCACTGTGCCACACTCCGTCCTCCAGTTGGTTAGAAGGTTATGCAAAACACATTGGAAGGATAGTGTGTGTTTGTGTGTGTGTGTGTGTGCGTGTATGCGTGTGTGTGTGTGTGTGCACATGTCTGTGCACGTGTGTGTGTGTGTGTGCGCGTGTGTGTGTGACAGTGTGTGCACATATGTGAGTGTGTTGTGTACATATGTGTGTTGTGGGTCTGTATGCATGCATTTGGTGTGTATGCATGTGTATTTTTGTGTTAATAAATAACGTTTACCTGATTAAAACAAACAATAAAAACAGCAGTGTAGTATAAATTTATAGGATATGTTTTCTACTTTAAATGGCTGTTAGGAAATGCAGGAGAGTGCACAGAACACGTCCTAACTGTAGAGGGCGCCACAATTGCACCCCTCCAGTAATGATGTTGTTTACGTGTCCCACGCTTTTCTTGCTGAGTCATCTGCACTTCGAGGGTCTGTCTCTCACTCAGGTGAGCTGGAGCCACCCACTCCACCCTCCACCCTGCTCCCCCCCCCCTCCCCTCCCCTTGCCCATCCCAGGCTGAGCATGTCTCTCTGCTGCCCCCTGCAGACCAGTGTCATGTAACGACTGATGACAGCAAGGTGGACAAGAAGCCTGCGGACTCCGACAACTGCTGCAAGCTCTGCTGCCTGAAGACCAGGAGGTGCCTGATGAGCCCGGAATGTGGGCGGTGCCTGGAGATCGCCAGCGTCATCGCCATGTGCGGCATGTGCTTCCGCTTCTTTATATGTGAGTGCCGCACCCCAGCGCCGCCTAGAGCTTCGCTGATGCAACTTCACATGCGTCTGTGCTGCGTTGCCTGTGGTAACGAAGGTCGTGGTATTGACAAGCAGAGATGGAAAGTCCAAGGGTCAGGGGTCAGAATGTTAAAGTCCTGCCCTGTGGTTCTTCCATCCATGGACTCAGCCAGCTGATTTCACTAATTAGTTCTATCTCCTGGCTGATCGATTGTGCTAATTAGCAAATCCAGGCAGTTAGAATGAAATACTGGGTGAGGACTTTTACTTCATGAACCTGGATTTTTTCAACCTCTGCTGACGAGAGAGGTGGTAACTGTAGGAATACAGTTAGGCGTTCCAGGACAGGGAGAAAAGTAAACCTAGCCAAGAATTATTCAGAAAAATAAAAATCCACATAACTAGATGTACGAGTGACATATGGAGAGAAAAAAATCCTTGTTATGTGAGATTGGCAAGAAAGGAGGGTGAAGAAAACGTTTACATTTTTGACTTCTGTGGCCTCCCTGGAATGAAATTATGTTTTTTAAAAATGGCAATGAAAGGAGAGACAGTCGTACTGTAGTATAATACATCGGTGCACCGTAAAGCGTACAAATGATTTAGGACGCGTTAGTCACCTTACCACCTCAGCGGGCATCTCATCCGGTTCAGGCGCTGTTTCGGAGCGCGGATAGGTCCCACGGTCCGGCTTCTGGACCACCCCCCCACCCCCCGTAGGGTGGCCTGTAACGAGCCCAAACATTTCACCGAGAGGCGAGGTCACGGCTGGACCGGGATGAAGGAGGTCTCATCACACATCCGGTGAATTTCCACCGGGCAAACGCTCTGACTCATGTCTGCATGAGCCTGACGCTTCAATTGCTGTGTGACAGGAAGTGCTGGTCCCGCCGATGCCTTCGCATCATTGTCATTTGCGCTGGTCTGTTTTTAACGGCTTGTTAATTATGGTTGTTAAAATCTTTAACCTTTTCTTTTAATGGCCAACTTCTCACGGGTGCCTTTAGTTGTTTTTTGTAAACCATTTTAATAGTGTTGAGATTTATTTGAATATAAGTAAATAAATATCAATATAAAAAGAAATATTTCTACTAATTTGCTGCATTTGACATTGTTAAGGGTTTATTTGTTTACAACATTTCCTTCTGTTTTAAATGCAGAATGAATATTTTTTTCATTGTTCTAGATACTGTAGGCTTGTCGGTCAAATGTTGTGGGATCAGTTTCCAGCTGTAGCACTGTCTGTGGCCTTGTACAAGGCATTTAACCCGATCCGCTTCAGTAAAATATCCAGCCGCACATGTTACTTGTAAAAATGTAGTTGCTATCAGTAGCCAGTAGAGATAGGTGAGAAGAGGACGGGCTTAAATCCTAGTTTTACATTTTTCAGAAGTTCTATTGCTTTCTATTGATTTTTATTCCTTGGTTCTGCATTGTAAATGTTCAGTTTTCTCAAGCAAATGACAATATCGACAGCATTTTGTTTCGCTGCCTCAGATGATGAAGTCTTCTGCATTTCTGTTTCCTGCTGAACCGTGACCGAATTTCTTATATTACAGAGGCGGATCAAGATCCCCCAGAAGAAGGGCCCATTCCTCCCTTCCCCCATGATGCCCGATTTTTGCCTGTGTGATCTTGCGCCCCCCTACATGAAAGGCTACCCCTGGGACCTTCAGCCGTGTGTGTGTGTGTGTGTCAGCAGATGAGCTTCCCCTCTTTGCTGGGGCTGTGTCTCTCTCTCCCTCATGGCACACCTCACTACAGAGGAAACTCCACTGTTTCTTCTCTCCATTGGACCGTCAGAGACCCGTATGAGCCAATAAGAAGCCTTACAGAGTTTGTCCCAGTCCTGAGAGCTCTGTGTCGAAGTGTATTCCTCCCCCACGCTCTGTCTCTTCTTCATTCATTCTCCGTTCCTTCTCTGTCCTTATATTTGTCAATTTAGCTTGTTTTGCTACACTTTTCTGATGAAACGTAAGGCTTCCCAAATATTAATTTAAAATGTTTTAACTTATGTGGACAGCACACGATGTCGAAAAATAAGGATTCTTTGGTTTGAAAATTATGCTGTGCAGTTTTGATTTTTTCTTTTTTTTACGGTTGGGGGGGGGGGTTTGTGTTTCTTTTGTTGCTGTTTTCTTGCCGTATTGATTAATGCTAATTTGCTATTAAAAAAGAGCTTTTAGAAGATGTACAGAGCAAAAGTGTCTATCTCTGTTTCAATCCCTCTTTTCCTTTCCTTTTTTTTTCCCTCGTTTCTTTCTCTATCTTACCTTTTCACTGCCTCCAATTACCTGAATTCAGACTAATTTTTGCACCTGCCTGTGACTGCCAAATTGTGTACGACTGCCAAGCTAACCTGAGAGACTGTCTTGTTTAATTTCATATTTACAATATTATGTTTTTTTTATCATTTTTAAAATATGAGCCTTCTTCATAGCCGTCTTGTCTAAGAAAAATGTTAAAGTACTTATTATTTAACATTGCCAGATAATTATCTGGGTTTTTGCAAATGTAATAATAACTTGTATTCAGAAAAAGTAAAAAATAAAAAAAAGGTTCATTAAATGACTCTGCATGCTAATGCTGTCTGGGCTCTGTTATTACTAACTTGTCTGTAACCTTGATGTTTTTTTTGGGTTAATTCTGGGGAAAACAAAAAAAAGGGATCGGTGAGAATTTTTGAAAATTAGACCCGGGACACGGCCTCGCGTGGCACATCGAGCAGGGGGGAGGCGGGCGGGCCCCCCGCGTCGCCGCCGATTGATGAATTCTGGGGAGAACGGCGGGCGCGCACGCACAGGTGGGTCGATAGCTCCGCAGGTGCAGCCGCGGCGCGCTAAACGGGCCGCCATTAATCAGGCCGGCGGCCGGGCCGACGGGGGGACGCAACCCGGACGCTTTGATTGATATCGGCCCGCCGCCTGCCCGCCCGCCCACCGATTGAAACGTCGATGGTGAATTCACGCTTTTAGCCACGAGGACATTAAGCCACTTGCAGTCCTCCCCACTCCTCACAAGCATCAAAGCAAATGTGATTGGGGCAATTTTAAATCAACTGATACCCTAATCTAGGCAGACAATCTATGGGTCTCACCTCGTGCATAGTTTGTCTCAGAAGAGACAAACCAGAAGACACAGGACACCATATTGGGGGTCAGAGACCCTGCATGCCTGCATGCCTAACATTTCCCTTTACTTTACATTTGTATGCAATCTTTTGGTAGGCCAGTCCTTGTCATAAATGAGTCTGACCCCCCTTCCCTTCTCATCTACACCGTAACTTGGCATCACCCAATCAGGGCAAACATCCTCAAACCATGCTGGGTAAGGTATTTAAGATAACTTACAAGAGGTGTAAGAGAATCAGCAAGTCATGCAATGCAGTCAGCTGTCAGCAGCAGTGATGTCACAATGACAGATTTTTGTGTCGGCCTTGGCGGCTGTGATGTCATAGCGGATGCAGAATGTGTGTGGGTTATTGCAGATATCAGAGGTGGTCACGGTTGATGGCACCACAGTGACTACCTCTCACTCTGCAATGAGCCTGGGGGTGGTCCTGGATGACCAGCTGGACTTCAAGGAACACATCAAGGCAATGTCACGGTCCTGCAGATTCCTTCTGTACAATATCAGAAGGATTCGACCATACCAGACTACGCACTCTACCCAGCTGCTTGTCCAGGCTACGGTGACCTCCCGCCTTGATTACTGAAACTCTCTCCTTGCAAGCCTGCCAGCTCGTGCCATACAGCCACTACGGATGATCCAATATGCCGCTGCCCAACTCATCTACAACCATCCCAAATTCTCCCATGTCACTCCTCTGCTGCAATCACTCCACTGGCTACTGGTCGCTGCCAGGATCCAGTTCAAAGTCCTGACCCTCGCCTGCACTGCAGCCAACAGGATGGCCCCTATCTATTTGCAGGACACGATTAGATTCTGTACGCCTGTTCGACCACTCTGCTCTGCGGCAGCAGGGCGCCTTGTACCCCCTCCCACCTGAGTAAAGGGATCACGGAGCTTCTCTACCCTCCCCAGTGGTGGAACAAACTCCCTGTCCCTCTTCAAACCTCTCCCTCACTACCCATCTTCCGCCATAATCTGAAGACTCATCTCTTCAGACTACACCTGGACTAACAACCGCTACTCTGTATATCATTTCACTTTAAATCCCCCCCTTTCATGACACTCGTTACATGTACCCCCATTCCAGCACTTTTTGGTAATTTGTATTTGTCCTAATATTGTAGCTTGTTCTTCTGCCTAGTTGGCTTGGCAGAGGTTAGGTCAGAATAGTGTTCACTGTGTGAACTAAACTGCGTTATTGGCTAGAAATAGCTGTACGAAATTAGTATCTTATTGGACCTGTGTGTTGTAGTTGTCCATGACCATGAAATGCACTTTTGTACGTCGCTTTGGATAAAAGCATCTGCCAAATAAATGTAATGTAATGGTCACATCAGTAATTGTCGACAAATCTTTTCCTGTTTGTCCCTAATTGAGGTGCATGACAATTATTTTAATTAAACAATATTAAGCAATAATATAAAAAATAATATAATATTAAACAATTAAATAAAACAATATTTTCACAAAAAAAGCCATCATGTTCAGTAGTAAAAAATGTTCTTAACTGGTACTGGTCAGTGGTTAAAATCTCTACCTTTATTACATATGTCCATAAAATTTGGTGAATTTTAAAGTCATAATCAAAAACATGCAATAGCCTACCACTCTCTTCCTAATATTTCTGCACATTTCGACATTGACGCTTCATAAAATATTTCTCAGTAATCACCCGAATCCTTGTCCAAGTTGAACTTTCTTTTTTATTATGTCATTTTATTTTTTAACTAACAGCAAGCAATAGTAATAATAATAGAAATTTTTTTTTTCGCTTACTAAAAACATGTGTTCACTTGAGTATATCTCCAAAAGCAAAAGTGTCCATATCATATACTTAATAATATAACATAATACAATAGTTGAATGTAAACATAGTAGCGTTTTTATTTCATTACACAAACCACAAAAACAACAAATAACCCGTTAAAATAGAGGGAATTAGTCGGTTTCAGTTTCACTTCGCCCTCAATTGCACGTTATCGTTCACGAAAATGAACATCCCCAGTGTACTTTCACCTCCTGATCATCATCTTCGTCCTGAGAAGTATGGCATGAAGTGGTAGTTCTACTTATAATGTTCATTTCTGAGTCGTTTCTGAAGCATTATAACTGCATGCTCTGGGCTTTCTGTGTGTGTTTTCAACAGCTAGTATTGTTGGTGACAAAACAGCCAAGATTTACTGAAATGTAGTCATGCTTTTCAAATGCAAATCCGGATTCATTGTCAGTTAATTTGACGTATTTGAGAGAGGCAAGTCTCCACTGCATAATAAAACAAGAAAAGAAAACAATTCTACGTTCAGAAATGAGAGACTTATAAAATGAAGGGTGTTTTATGATGCCAATTGGCGTCATCTGGACTCAAGGAGTTTTGTGTTCTTCCACTTCATTTTGTGGAGTATTTAATTACTTAATAAAATATTAATTAATAACTTTTTACCTTGTAATTCAGTTGAAACATGTATATTAATTATTGTTTCTGAGATTAATTTGTGATAAAGATGATAAGAATTGCTTCTTGAAAGTTCTGGAAAATTAGGCGAATGAGAAATAGTCATCAGTCATTCTTTCTTGTGTTGTTGTAGGAGGGCGAGGTAATGATTTTGACAGCCCGGAGGTTTGGGAAATGACACCATCCCGTCAGCAGGAAGCGCATTGGGTTCTAGTAAACCAGGACACACCCATTACAATCAGCTGGCTCTGTTTTTAGTTTCTCCTCTGGGCCATGTTCCGGGCATCTGCCGATGCTGCAATGAAAGTGAAAGGGATTTGCATGCTGGGACTCTGATTGGCTGGCTGGCCCAAGTCAAACTTGTTGAGCAGGAAGGAGTGTACCCCCGAGAGAAGACATAGGAGAGCAATGTGACTATACCTGACTGTTTGTGTGGTGGCAGCCACTCGCGGCAAAGCAAGAAAAGAGAGAGGGAGAGAGAGAACGAGAGATAGGAAGGGAGAGCCCGGAGACGGACAGCGAGCGAGTCGTGCCAGGTCAAGAAGAAGGCTAAGGTAAGACCTGCAGCCCTCTCGCCCCTCTCCTCCATCCCAGCTTGCCCACGTCTCCCTGTGGGTGCGCAGAACTGGCAGCCCAAATGGAATTCCATTGGTTAATGATTGAAAACCAACGCTGCTGAAAGGAGATGGGGTGGCAGGAAGGGTAGGGGGAGGTGGGGGTTGGGGTATGGGGGGTGGTGGCGAACCTGGCACTGGAAATGCCAGAGGCCTAGATTGAATCTGCTGTCATTTATTGTAATTGCAGTCACTCCGAACGCTGCAGATAAAGCATTATTCCAGCTTTTCAGGATTACCACTCACTGTCTGATAATGGCAACATGAAAATAAATTGCCCGACCCAACAGTTAATTTTTAAAAAATTAAACAATAAGAATTTTTAATAAATAGCTGTCACATAAGAGACCAGTGACCCATATCAGGCTGATGTTTAATGGTGTTTTAACCCTCGGGAGATAAATACTGTTGAACCGATACTTTCAGAAGATTTGTTGGCTGTGTGTGTGTACGCGTGAGTGTGTGTGGGCCTACATGCATATGCAGGTGAATACATGAGTTTTACAAGGTCCCATGAGATTACCACTGATGAAGCTTCTCTTGAGAAAAAAAAAAAAAAATCCAACTGCAGGCAGAACCAGGAATTGGTCCACAGACCAGCCTGTTCACATTTCCTACGTTTCTCACTCATGCATTCCCAACAACATTGTTGTATGATGTATGCCTTCCTGTCGTTCTTGCTCACTCTTTTTCTTCCACTCTCTCTACCTCTTTCTTTCCCCACTTAGCCTGTTTGTCGCTCTCTCCCCTCCCTTACTTCAGTTAATTTTGACAGTGCCTGCCTGTTGGTTTAAATTGGGCTGCCACCATGTGCTAAACAGTAAACCTGAATCATAGTATTTTGGATGAGGGTAACTTTAATCCACAAGCATTTCTTACAGTCAGAGCAGATCATTTTCAAGATCCAAAAACTTTAAGTCGGGAGGGTGAGGGTGTTTTAAAAAAAATTATCTATTTTATCTTGAACATTGCTATCTATGTATAATAAACAGGTTGTACAGTGATTTTTTTAAAATGATCCTCAAATTATGGAAAACTTGGGGATGTGTTTTTGGTCATGCAGTGTATGCAGTGGTCCTAGAGAGGTTTTTTTTATGATTGAGCGAACACCCAGACTTGAATCACAACAAAATAATTATTTGTTTCTTTGAGCCAATCATCAGTAGGTGTCTGATATTTGTGTTGTTCATTCTTCATAATAGCCCATTTATGTATTTTCCACAGCTGTGGGCAATATTGCAAGATTCAAAGAGAAAGTATTTAATTTCTTAATTTCAATGAAAATTCTAGCGAGCTTCTTCAGCATTAGTAAATTCATACAGAAATTTCATCTATGGTTTTTAAAAATATTATTAGCCTGTGTGGCAAAAATGTGTCATGATCAGAATGCCAAAATAGTATTTGTAGCTTAATTCCATACTTCCATTTTCCAGACAAACGTGGAGCTTTCACCAATAGTGGCAGACCTGGTCTACAAAATAATATTTTAAAAATATTATTAGCCTGTGTGGCAAAAATGTGTCATGATCAGAATGCCAAAATAGTATTTGTAGCTTAATTCCATACTTCCATTTTCCAGACAAACGTGGAGCTTTCACCAATAGTGGCAGACCTGGTCTACAACATCTCCATACAAACGAGTACAAATGCTGAATCTCTTAAGCACCAGTGCAAGTTAACTATGCTTACCAAGAACAAACAACAAATACAATGTACCAAAGTGCAAATTCTGAGTACATTACAGATTCATAACAAGTCTGAAGTAGAGAACTATAAACCCATAAAAATGTTACCAAAAACCATGAAATACCGTAATTAAAATTATTATACAAGGTAGGAGTTTGAAGGGGTGGGGATGGTAGGGGGAACCAAGGTTCAGTCTGGATACGTTGGTCTTTAGTCACCATGGTCACGATGGTCCACAATTCTGTTGTCCCCTTGATCTGGCCCAGCAATGGCCCACACATAACTGACTTTCAGTCGGTCTGCATACAGAAATGAATGACGGTTCATGGGTAGCCCAGATCCGGTTGTCAGATCTGGACCATTTATATTGGCCGTGACTTTTAGAAAAATGGCCCAAAAAATGGCCATGAACCGTGATTCAGTTCCTTATGTGGGCCGAGTGAAAAAGAGTCATGTGGACCGTCGCTGGGCCAGACCAAACGTGCGATGTGGGTCCTAACTGCTGTGTGAAGTTTGTTCCACCACTAGGGGGAGCCTTGGCAGAACCTCGGATCAGACGCTTGGCAGAAGCACAGAAAATGTGCTGTTTATGATGTGAGGATATTGCAGTACCCTGTACTGGACACATACAGTAGCAGCCACAAATGCAACATGCAGGAACAGTTGTCTTTTGGAAGGGAAGGGTAGGGGTCTCGCCCGTGCCCCCCTACCCCCACTTCCAGAGAGTGCCCAGCAGCCATTGACACCCCAGGGGTGGTTGTTTGTGCTTCTTACAGTGACATGGCGCTGGTCCCATTCCCCCAGCCTAGCTTCAATGCCACCCCATACCCCCCTCCCCAGCCTGAGATCCAGACCCCCCCATACCCCCCTCACCAGCCTGGGATCCAGACCCCCCCATACCCCCCTCACCAGCCTGAGATCCAGACCCCCCCATACCCCCCTCCCCAGCCTGGGATCCAGACCCCCCCATACCCCCCTCACCAGCCTGGCCCGTACAAGGGAGGTGAGTGACACCCCTACACGCCCTGCTCAATTGGGGGATGTGTGCCTGGTGCTCCCGTGCATACCAAGTGCACTCATGATTACAGTCTTACACTACGTCCACCTGAGCCAGCCAGAGTAGATGAAGACTGAACCTTTAGCCCTTTCAAGAGTAGGATTTTAGGGATTGTTTTTTTTTTATTAATCTAAGACCGTGTTCTAGTAGGCTACTCCATTGCTTTCTATTACCAGTAGTGTTTTTGTCATCAGCATTTGAATTGTCAGTTAAGAACAATCTAGTCACATATTTGTGATCTTACATCTCAGCTGGCAGAACCTGTCACCTGTTCCATCTCACCTGACTCCCTGCCCCCCCCCCCCCCTTCCCCCCAACCCCCCACCCCAAAACCCACCCTTTCTCTCCTGACATAAGGTCCTGCCCCTGGAGGGTACTCATCTCCACTCCAGATCTACACTGTACAGTTTGGATTCCAGCAAATGGGTGAGTTACGTCCCATTCCTCAATCCTGTCTGTATACTCCCATCTTCCCTACACATGCATACCTGTGCATTCACACATTCACACAAACACAAAAACACACACACTCATATGCACACATATGCATACACCCAGACTCACGGGCACACACACATGTGCACTCATACACATACATACATGCATACACATGCAGTCACTCACACATACACAAATCCACACACATAATCATACATACATTAGTACAAATAAACCTTCAAGGTGAATGTATATTTCTGCAAGGAAATATACATTCTACTGTGTGTTCTAATTATTCATTGGCAGCTAGCTTCCTCTTGAGGTTAACATCAGTATGTGGCCTATTTTAATATTATAGCTTAAGGTTACAAAAGACACTTGATAAGAACATTGGGTATTTTAATTATTCCTAAGTTTATTAAAATACGCTTTGTGATGAGACTATTAAATAGTTTTATTTTTAAGATAAGACGATTGATGTGAATGTCTCGGATTTCTTTCTTCGTTAGCCTTGAGAGATATACGGCTGTAAGTACTATCATTAATAAGTTGATTGTTAAATTTTAAGAAATAATTGTCTGTAATTTAATGTGTGTTAAACGTAAAAAAATTAGAAGGTGTGTCATTCTTACAACCTCCCATCCACCGCTAGTCTTTATGAATGCTAGTAATAATATGCTAATTCCAATATATTTTTGTAAGCGTAGATATAAGAAAAAAAAGAAACAAACAATGCAAGTTCATAACAAACTTTATTTCAGTTATTTCTGTGCAGTTTTATAAGTATTGTGCCAGTAAATTACCTAAACTTCATTTTACGAGTCTGGAACTTTATTGCAGCTGTTCAATGACTACAAATGAACCTGGAAGGACAGCAGAATATTCTGCTTATATTGATAACATGGACGCCGATTCTCTATGGCAAAGGAGCGTTTTGCTCAGACTCAAACAGGCTGTTTTAGTGGGAGAGGTTGAGGCTTTTATTTGCCTCAAATGCAGGAGAAATGCAATGAGACAAAACATGTATTGGCCATTGTGTCAGGTCCTTCATGACATCATGAAGGACCTGGACCCAGTAGCTCAGAGCCCAGTAATAAATTGAATGTCACCCATTCAATCCATACATTTGTGTTGATGGAAATGTTCTCACCCTGGGAGTCAACACGGCCGTCAGGATGCAAGGTCCTGCCCCTGGAGGGTACCCATCTGTACCCCAGTACTACCCTGGACAGCCTGGACCCCAGAAAATGGGTGAGTTATGTCCCATTCCTCAATCCTGTCTGTATACTCCCATCTTCCCTACACATGCATACCTGTGCATTCATACATTCACACACACACACACAAAAACACACACACTCATATGCACACATATGCATACACACAGACTCATGGGCACACACACATGTGCACTCATACACACATAAACACACGCACTCACACACACACACACACACACAAACACACATACCTAAAACACACATACATACATGCATACACATGCAGTCACAAACACATACACAAATCCACACACATAATCATACATACATTAGTACAAATAAACCTTCAAGGTGAATGTATATTTCTGCAAGGAAATAACTTTGCCATTCTACTGTGTTCTCAATTATTCGTGGCAGCTACCTCTTGTGGTTAACATTAGTATGTGGCCTATTTTAATATATAGCCTAAGGTTACAAAAGACACTTGATAAGAACCTTGGGTATTTTAATTATTGCTAAGTTTATTAAAATACACTTTGTGATGAGACTATTAAATAGTTTCATTTTTAAGATAAGACGATTGATGTGAATGTCTCGGATTTCTTTCTTCGTTAGCCTTGAGAGATATACGGCTGTAAGTACTATCATTAATAAGTTTATTGTTAAATTTTAAGAAAATTTAAGACCCAGTAGCTCAGAGCCCAGTAATAAATTGAATGTCACCCATTCAATCCATACATTGGTGTTGATGGAAATGTTCTCACCCTGGGAGTCAACACGGCCGTCAGGATGCAAGGTCCTGCCCCTGGAGGGTACCCATCTGTACCCCAGTACTACCCTGGACAGCCCGGACCCCAGAAAATGGGTGAGTTATGTCCCATTCTTCAACACTCAGCTCACATACACATTTATACACACATACATACACACACACACACGCACCTACATGCAAACACATGAACCCACACAGACACACAGCGCTCCCATGCATGCCAAGTGCACTTGAGATTCCAGTCTTAAACAGTCTTTTTGGAATGTTTTTTCAAAATTCAAAATCAATGTTCTAGAACTCCATTGCTTTCAGTTACCAGCGGCGATTGTTATATCAGCATTCAAATTTTCAGTTAAGAACAATATATGTGATCGTACACCTTACTTGGCACAAATTCTCACCCGTTCTATCTGTGTCCCCCTGTCCAAACTCACCCTGTCTCTCCTGATACAAGGTCCTGCTCCTGGAGTATATGCACCCTCACCCCAGTGCATCACTGAACAGCCTGCACCTCAGAATGTGGGTGAGTTACATCCCATTCCTCAACCCTGAACTCACATACACATACTGTATATACACACATGCACACACACACACACACACACACACATGCACATGCACACACACACAAACACGTTGATACACAAGTGATATGTAAAATGCAAGAAGACGTTTATTTACAGCAAAGCGGGGAGTTAGAGCTTGTCCTAGAAGAGTTATAAGCAGGCATGTACTGGTATATCACAGGTTGCAGAATCTCACTGGGCTGGTAGTGCACAATGTGCACTTTCTATAACTAAAAAGTAACAAGAAGGCTACTATTAGTAATTTAACACATTATAGAAGATGTCTTTAACAAGCTGCAGACAACAGGCAATGTGGACTAAAAGATGCACATCATAAATATATATTCCGGCACCTTTCTAATATCGCTGCTTTGTGACGCATCCTGGCATCCTCATCCTTTAAACTGGTTGCCAAGCGATGGCATGCGGAGTCTCTCAGGCGCATCTTTGGATCCGTATTTCAGCCACAAGACCGTGATGTCATTATGTCCGTCTGTAGGGTAGCCAGAAACAACGCGGCAGCTACAAAACACAACGCCCAAAAAAGACTGGGACGTAACGTGAGTGTATGTGTGTGTGCGTGCGTGCGCGTGTGTGTGTGTGTCTGCATGCGTGCGTGTGCATATGTGTGTGTGTGTGTGTGTGTGTGTGCGTGCGTGTGCGCGTGAGGGTGCGTGCATATAAGAGGTCAGCAGATGAGCTTCCCCTCTCTGCTGGGGCTGTGTCTCTCTCTCCCCTCATGGCACACAGCACTACACAGGAAACTCTACTGTTTCTTCTCCCCCATTGGACCGACAGAGACCCGTATGAGCCAATAAGAAGCCTTACAGTCCTCAGCGTCCTTCGCCAAAATGTACTCCTCTCCCAAGCTCTGGCTCTTCTTCGTTCATTCTCTGGCCTTATATCTTTCTATCAAGCTCGTTTTTCCACATTTTTCTGATGAAACTTCAGGCTTCCCGAATATTTGTTTGGAAATGTTTTAACGTATGTGGACAACACGTGATGTCAAAGGATTTTTTGGTTTGAAAATTATGCTATGCAGTTTAGATTTATGTATTTCAGTTTTGGGCGAGGTGCTGGGCTTTGTGTTTCTTTTGTTGCTGTTTTTTGCCGTATTTTATTATGCTAATTTGTTATTGAAAAAGAGCTTTTAGAAGATGTACAGAGCAAAAGTGTCTATCTCTGTCTGAATCCCTCTTTTCCTTTCCTTTTTTCTTCCCTTGTTTCTTTCCCTATCTCCCCTTTTCACTGCCTCCAATTACCTGAATTCAAAAACTAGTCTTTGCACCTGCCTGTGACTGCCAAATTATGTACGACTGCCAAACTAAGCTGAGGGACTGTTATTTGTTAATATGTTAATATATATTTTTATCATTTTTAAACTATGAGCCTTCTTCATAGACGGCTTTCCGAAGGAAAGTGTTAAAGCACAAATTATTTAGCATTACCATTTACCAGCTAATTATCTGTGTTTTTTGCACATGTCATAATACTTGTATTTAGCAAAAGTAAAACAAGAAAAAAGGTTCATTAAATTATTTTATCTGCTAATGCAGTCTTGGCGTTTTTGAAAATGAGACCCGGGCTCACAGGCCTCGCGTGGCACATCGAGCAGGGGGCAGGCGGGCGGGCCCCCCGCGTCGCCGCCGATTGATGAATTCTGGGAAGAACGGCGGGTGCGCGCGCGCAGGTGGGTCGATAGCTCCGCAGGTGCAGCCGCGGCGCGCTAAACGGGCCGCCATTAATCAGGCCGGCGGCCGGGCCGACGGGGGGACGCAACCCGGACGCTTTGATTGATATCGGCCCGCCGCCCGCCCGCCCGCCCGCCGATTGAAACGTTGATCGTGAATTCACGCTTTTAGCCACGAGGACGTTAAGCCACTTGAAGTACTCACCCATCCCCCCCCCCCCCCCCCATCCCCCTTCCCTTTTTCTTTCTTTCTTTTTTTTCCTGCTGCGCTTCCTTGTGGATTGAAGAGAGAAGCCAGTCTGGAAACAAAATACTTTTTCTGTGTAATTGTGTTAGTATAAAATAAAGTAGTTTTTTTCAGTATACAGTGCATTTGCTCACCAGTTCAGTTTACTTACTTGGTCATATGTATCAAAGGTATGAATAATTTTGGAGGGAACTGTACGCACACACAGCAACACAACTGCCCAGCCCACACACACACAGGCCCGTGGAGTCCTGCTGTAGCTCCCCTACTGAAACAGAGTCCTGCTGTAGCTCCCCTACTGAAACAGAGTCCTGCTGTAACTCCCCTACTGAAACAGAGTCCTGCTGTAGCTCCCCTACTGAAACAGAGTCCTGCTGTAGCTCCCCTACTGAAACAGAGTCCTGCTGTAGTTCCCCTACTGAAAGTCCAGGTTGCCTACATCTGTTCTTTTTTATACTGTGCGATTCGGCTCAGTCCTCCAATTTAATCTAGTTTTTTTTTCTTCCTCTTTTGTTTATTTGTTTTCTCTTTTTACCATCAGCCAATCCTGTCAGGCGAGGCAGGCCTTTGAAACAGCCTCAGGGGAAGCCCTAGCAATGCCGAGGTTAGGGAATAATAACTCTTTGATCATTATGTCTTTTTAAAAGTATACCCCCCCTCCCCTCTCACACACACACACACACACACACACCAATGCTGAATAAACCTGCGGGGAAGGCATCGACCCCTTTCCCTGGCAGTTTTGGCCAGCCTCCCGCACTTCAAAGAGCATCAGCCAGTCCCCCGAGCGCGCCAAGAAATACCCCTCCGAATTCCACATCCTAATGTTTGTAATTTGCTTACATTAGTGTGCTAATGGGGAGGTTAAATACCGTTGGGAAGAGCGGTTTGAAAGTTTAGATGTGTCTTGCAGCGCGAGAAGAAAAAGGACTCGAGTGCAAGAGGGAACGGGGGAAACTGTTACGTTTTTATGAATCAAGAGATCTCCCACTTCCCCATCCTTTTCCCTTATTTCTCTCTCTTGCCCTCCCTCTCGTTTCAGCTATCTATCTCTCCCTCGCTCATCTCCCCCTCTCTCTCTCCTTTCCCATCCTCTCTCTATCTCTCCCTTTCATCGCCACGGCGACTGCCTGCGTGGGCTAGGCAACGAAAGGCAAGGGTGACATTTCCAGCAGACAGATTAGGCCCCTCTCCAATTAATTTCGCTCTCCCCACTAAATACACAATCAACCAAAGGCGAAATGTCAGCAAAACAAACGAGGATCCGCCACGCGGCTGACAATTACCGTGAAAACCGTTCAGAAATGCCAATATGTTAAGATAGAACCGCGTCTGAGGGAAGGGGTGTGGGGGGGGGGGGGTGTGTGTGGGGAAGGGGGAAGCAGTGAGGTGTGTGTGTGTGGGGGAGGAGTGTGGGGGGGTGAGGTGTGTGGGGGAAGAATGTGTGTGAGGAGGGGCGAGGCAGTGAGGTGTGTGTGTGGGGGAGTAGTGTGTGTGTGGGGGGGGTGAGGTGTTTTGGGAGGAGTGTGTGTGTGTGTGTGTGGGGGGGGTGAGGTGTGTGGAGGAGGAGTGTGTGTGTGCATGTGTGTGTGTGGGGGGGTGAGGTGTTTTGGGGAGGAGTGTGTGTGTGTGGGGGGCATGAGGTGTGTGGGGGAGGAGTGTGTGTGTGTGGGGGGCGTGAGGTGTGTGGGGGAGGAGTGTGTGTGTGTGGGGGGCGTGAGGTGTGTGTGGGGGGCGTGAGGTGTGTGGGGGAGGAGTGTGTGTGTGTGTGGTGCGTGGGGAGGAGTGTGTGTGTGTGGGGGGGGGGAGGTTAGGATGATAACACATCTCAGCTGGAGGATGGGGGGGGGGGCTCGATGGCGGTGGTGTCCGGTGGATGGCTTGTGAAAGATATTCCGGGCAGGAGAAAACAGACGGGGAGCCACAGAATCACATCGATTTGAAATGACTTTTCTCGTTTTAAGGGTTTAATGCCTCTCTTGTTCGAGGGTTTAATGTCATTGGCCTGATTCATTTTCCTCCTCTGATCTGCCACCTTTGACACCGCAGATCAGTGTTCTCCGACGTTGGCATCTTGGTTCTCGACCGATTAAGGTGACTGACAGTCCGTGCCGCATTCGTGCGATCTGGGTAGATAAAGGGGACGTGTCCCAGTCAACCCTTTCAATTTCGGAATTTCTTGGAAGTGAGTAAATCGCGGGTGAAAATTGTGCTTTAAAACACGGAGGCGTCTGGTACTGAATCCGGACCCCGGCGGCAGCATTGCAGGGCGACGCATAACGGGGTGGTAGCCTCGCACACTGAAGAGGGCCCGTTAACGGCTGAGAAGGCCGTGCCACCTTGCTCGCTCGCTGGTGTCCCCGCTGGTCAGTCAGGCACCTGCAGTCCGCAAGTTGTGCTCCGAGCGCCATCCCGCCGCTCTCGACCTGCGGAGCGCGGCAAACGAGGCTGAGGCCCCTGGGGCTTCGCCTTTCGGCAAGGCAGTGCGCCCCGTGCACTCCCCCGGATCAGCAGGAGAGGGTGCAGCTTTGGGTACATCTGCTGAGATCCAAAACTGGGGTGAAAAAGAGTCCAAGCGTTAAGCCCGTACTCCTGTCACAGACACCCTCCCCAGTAGAGCTGGACCATCTGGAAACAAGCAAGCAAGCGGGCTCAGAGGAAAAGGCCGACCCCCCAGCAGGAGGGGAGCTAGCTTCCAGCAGTGATGGTTGACTCTAGCCCAGCTTCCAGCAGTGATTGGTTGACTCTAGCCCAGCTACCAGCAGCGATTGGTTGGCTGTGGCACTGCGCTGACACATGGAGCAGCCGTTTCTCCCAGGTGACAAAACCCACTTTCACAAACCTACATTTCAAGCTGTTCTCACTGGAAAGTGTTACTGAACACGCGGACAAACACGGTCACGAACGCGCGCACACACATTCGCATGCGTACACACACACACATACACACACACACACACACACACACGCACCTACCAAACCCATCTGTTAGCGTCTCCCTGCTACACGGCGGCCTGCTGGATCGCTCGGCCGCCAAAACCGAACGTGGACGATCTGGCCTCTCTCCACGCTGCCTGGCTGGCTCGGCTGTTTTCAGAGCGGAGAAAATGCAGGAGCGCGAGCAACCTTCCACATAACATCTCCACCCCTGTGCTGCTGGGAATTAAAATAGAACGCCCCCCCCCCCCCCCCCCCCGCGCGCGGGTCTATTTGCTAATTGCCATTTCTAAAGCACACATTCAATCTGTTTAATTTTTATACCCCCGGATAGCTCTTGTGCCACGATTCCTATTTCACCTCCTGCCTTTCTCCTTTTAAAAAATTAAATTGGGACCACTTCAGTTCAGAACACTCTTTTGGCTGGATTCAGGCTACTTATTTTCATAAGTAGCTTGTACTTCTTTTTTGGCTGTGTTTTATGTGCTGTTAATTTCTGAATTCTAGTAAAAAATTATTTAAATGGTGTCTGACGTGCTCAGCTGAATATTTCGGACCAGGCACTCATAATTTATTTGAAATTACTTACATTTATTTAAATAATTGCTGGCAATTTTATTAGGTGGTTTTAACTGGAACTAATGAAGTTGACCAAACACAATTTCTTAAGGTAATAAAATGACCTTTCCTAGGTTAATTCAATATGCATCTACAGGGAATCGTTTATGCTAATTTAACTTGCAGAGCAGGCTGTGAAAAATGTTTTTTGTATTTTTTTTTGTGGAACACCGTGAATGGGGTGTGTGAGCTTGCTGATGTGATGGTTGAGTGTGATATTAATGCATGTTATATAGATGCAGCCTGTTAACAGTGTACCACTGGGGGACAATTTATTAGCAAGTGTTTCTGCTTAAGAATAACATCATATTTCTGTCTTAGGTCTTGATCACAGTACTTTATGCAGCCGTGGATTACATAAATGATTTGTGATTTTATTAATGGCAACGCTTACTGGTAGAGTAACATGCTCTGGGACTGTGCACTTTGTTTATGTCTCTCTCAAGAGCTATCACATCAAAAGACCCAGACATCCCAACCAGAGGGCCATCTCGCACACACACACATACACACATACACACACACACACAAACATGCATGCACGCACACACATACACATATACATGTACACCACATACACACACAAACATGCATGTATGCACGCACGCACACATGCACACACATACACACATATGCACTCTCATACAAACACATATATTCACACATGCAGTCATTGCACACACGAATACACACACACACACATGCATGCACACACACACACACACACACATGCATGCACACACACACACACACACACACAAATACACAAAATTACCTGCTTTACAAATATGTACAAATGCAAACAAAATGAAACTGATCACATACAAACGCTCAGTACCCAGAGATGCATACTAGAACATGAGTCGGAGTCCCTGGTCCTGGAGAGCTGCAGGGCCTGCTGGTCTTTACCGTCACTTTGAACTTATGACTGTGAAATTTTTTTTGCGAAACATGCATTGTTCAGCGTGATATTAAAAATCCAGAGTCGTGTTCTTGCGCAGGGGGGTCTGCAGTCCTCTGAGTCTTTCACAGGCTGACGACTACGTACGAATTCAATTCGACTGACTCTGCAGTCGGCAACCCGTAAAAGGCACGCTCGCGAAGTCCAGTTACGAACGCGCGCTCGCGCTCGCTTAGATACGAACGCGCAGCGACGCTCGCTTAGATACGAACGCGCAGCGACGCTCGCTTAGATACGAACGAGCAGCGACGCTCGCTTAGATACGAACGCACGCTCGCGCTCGCTTAGATACGAATACACGCTCGCGCTCGCTTAGATACGAACGCACGCTCGTGCTCGCTTAGATACGAACGCGCAGCGACGCTCGCGCTCTCCCGTCCCGCCACCGCCTCCGCCTCCGCCGCCGTCGTCGCCGCCGCGGCGGCGGCAATCGCTCATTACCCGCCTCTTTTATCGCCGCGACGCGGAGAGCGGGAGAGTTCACCTTTCGGAGCGGGCCCCGAATTAACATCTGTTTTCTGGTCCGATAACGGCGCCGGCCTTTTTCCGCGGCGGAGAAATACCGAGTCAGTCACAGTGTATTATTTATGGCAGGCCGGGCTCCCGGGGGGAGAGGCGGGCGGTGACATAAAAGGTTATTTTATAATTATTCCCTGAGCAGGATAATAAATCAAAGGCCGCTGAGTCCCCAGAGCACAAAGAACTTTTTTTTAACTCCACCCCCCCCCTCCTCCATTCGCAGGTCTTTCGAGTGTCCAGCCCATTGGTCACGGGAACTCTGGGATCAGAAAGGAGAACAGTTCCCAGGGCACGAAGATGCGTTTTGGTACTTGGGGTTGTTGTAATTGTTTTAATTGAGTTAATCAAAGGATTGCTTGCTCATGCACTCTTTCTCTTCTCTCTCTCTCTCCCTTTGTCAAGAGTGGTTTGTGATTCAAACACTGGTCCACTAGGGAGCTAGAGTAGTGTGTATGTGTGTGTGTGCGTGCACATGTGTGCGTGTGCATTTCAGAAAGATGCATCTCTCCGCCACCTTTCAACCTGATCTGCCTCAGAAGATGGTGCCGCCAGTAAATGCTGCCTCTGTGTTCTGAGCTGATTAGAATTTCTCAGAGACAAAAGAAACCTTGGGAACATCATTATTCCCCCTTGGAGGACCGCAGGTCAAAACCAATCACCGAAAAAGCGTCAGCAATGCCACCAGCACAGGAAGCCAAGAGCACAAAAAGAACGAAAAAAAAAGGAGTGAATCAGAACAGCACTTATTAGACATTTGGACTGTCAGTCATTCTTTTGAAATGCGAAGTCGCTTCCTTCATAATAAATCAAAATCGCCGGCTCAACGGCCCAATGATTTCAGAAATGGCACCGCTATTTATGCAATAACCGTATGTATGACAAGCTGACAGGTATTTAAGAATGGAAATCATCACCTTGGGGATTTGTAAGGACTCCAGAGGGGGCTCTGACTAAAGACGGGAAAGCTTAGAATTCAATTGTGAGATTGTGGGTAGTGTAGTCAGATCATTTAAGGTCCTTAAGCATCATTATGAGCCCAAACACAATAGAGGATGCAGATGTGTTCTCCACACCCCTCCCTGTTTCTTTCACATCCCACAGTCAGTGTCCCTGTAGACGGAGAACAAGCCCACACACACACATACACACACACATGCACACACACGCACACACACGCTCACACACATACACACACACATACACACATACATGCACACACACGCACACACACGCTCACACACATACACACACACATACACACACATACACATGCACATACACATACACACACACTCACACACTAAACACAATCATATGCACATACATACACACATATGTACATGCACACACACACATGCCTATGCAAACACACACATACACACATGCACAGAGAGAGAAAAAGGGAGAGAAAGCTGTATAGTACCAGGTAAACAAGCCTGTTTGTATATCTGTATAACTGCTTTACAGTTGTTTTTATTTGTGTGTGAGATGACAGTCCATGTAGTCTAAGTAATTTTTGTTTTTTAACTCCTCCTCTTAGAAAAACAGGTTTTCAAGATTTTCTTTTGTTTACATATAACTGAATATTTTATTGAAATGATGCGTGAACAGAGACAGACAACACGGCCCTAAACAAATTTATATTTCTGTAATAAAGTTATAAAAGCAATTAAAACCAAAAGTGAATGGGTTAAAGAAAGTGATTTCCCATTGATATTACTTATTCATAAGTATAAATAATGAATGTCTGGAATAACTTTATGACCTACCCACTGGGAGAGAAAAATTAATCAGGACCCCCCTATTTGTTTTTGTCACAATGAGCTGGGAAGGTAATGGAAGGCAATGAAACCATCTAAATATAACCTAATGAATAAATATATTATTTAATAATAAATTGTACAATTGTATCACTTTTATATTATATTGTAAATGAAATTATATATATACAATATCATATAAAGAATTTTATTCCAGCCATTTTTTGTGTTGTCATATGTTTAAACACACACACACATGCACAGGCACACGCACATAGGCACACATGCGTGCGCACACCCACACAAAGGCACACACACACACACACACACACATGCACAGGCACAGGCACACATGCGTGCGCACACCCACACAAAGGCACACACACACACACACACACACACACACACTAATTGCACTTACAGAAGTTTACAGGAGAAATGGCCTCACTTTACATTAAGTGGTGATAATATATGTTTTACAACACTGTAGCTACCGTGTACCTACTGTACATGTTGTTACATTGTACTTACAATTATAAAAAATGTATTTCTGAAATATCGCATTTGAATGTTGAATTTTGAAAATAAATTACCTCCATAATAACACAAATTCATACAGTGATTATGGGATTGAGGGGTTGGTGAAACCCTCATGCAAATTTAATTGCAACATTACGATGCCAAAGAAATGATTTCGACAAGCAATAGCAAAAATGTTCCATCTCAAGCTTATAAAAACGAATCAAGCTACAGTTGGCATATACCGTATTACTCCCACTGTAAAATCATAAGCAATAACACATATATTTCACTTTTTCTTGTTTGTTGATTAACTGTGACCGAAAATACATTAGCTGTGAGGTGTATTTTGGTAACGGTAATGAAGTGATCGTGGCAGCGGGTCTTCGCAGTTCTCAGAGCAGAGCAGCACGTGACATATCTGACAACGTCTGACCTGCTGAGAAGGAGAAGAAGAAAAAAAGCTTCAGCACCACAGCACGCAACGTAGAGAGGAGGGAGAGGGGACGGGAGGGGTACCTTACAAAAACAGGCACGCGATCCCTGTCTGTCTGCGCCTGCAAAGCTCTTCAATGGGCAGACGGGGGCTGCTGTGATGGGGAAGAACTGAGAAGCACCCCTGCCAGATTCCACCTGACTGCGCATCCCCCCGCACCCCCCCCCAACCCCCCAACCCCCCAACCCCCAACCCCCCTTCCGTCCTCCTCAGCCTCCACCTCATGGCGCATTCCTGGCGGATCCACAGCCCTTATTCTGTCAGAGGATTCCGATGCGCAGTTAGGACAGGTGAAGGGAAGGGTAGTACCTCACGAAAAAGTCATGACTCACGGGCCGGCCGATTCTCCCCCAGACGCCCAGGCTTCAGCTCCTCCGATCCCCTCGAGATCAGAAAGACAAGGGGAGAAAAAAGAAAGAAAAAGAAAAAAAACAATCCCAGAAAGCACTGGGGTTCTCAACCGCCGTTCGCTCTCTCCCTTCGGCTGCCGAGACCCCGTCTCACCCCTCCTTCCGGCTCCTTTCATTCGTTCGCGGCGGCGCTCCCGAGGAGAGGAGGCGGTCCTGGAGGAACGGTTGCCAGTTTGTCGACGGCCTTGACCGTGAGGACGGGGAGGAAGAAAAGCAGCCGAGCGCGTCTCTTCCTCCCGCATAATGCCCGCTTAATTCCTTCGGCGCCGCGAACGGCCTTGATAACCGTGCGGTGACAATAGCCAGGATTCAGGCAGAGTTTGTCCATAACTTTTTAATGACTTGTGAAGACATCAGACCTGGATCAAGTACTGTACATATTCGTTTTGGATTCAAATTCTTTTTCTACGCTTTGCTGATCTTGTCTGGTGTATTAGAACCAATGAAAAACTCTCAAAAAGTATACACCCTCCCTGTTGGTCATATTGGCAGGCTCAATTACACCAGGCAAGATCAATTGAGCACAGAAAAGTATTTGAATCCAAAACAAATACGTATTTGACCCAGGTCTGGAAGAAATACAATTTTTAAAATTTTTTTAAAATATGCAAACAACATTTTTCCCCATTTATTTCGGTGCTTGGCGAGCTCCTTAAATGGTCGTTCACAAAGATGTAAAGAAAAATGGAAGCGGCACTTGTCAAGTTGAGCCGGTGGTGAGTCAGCGCTGACGGACTTGTAGCCAGTGTTCCTGCACTGCTTGTGGCCATAATCACGGGAGCAGGTGCATGACTCAGACATGACAGATGTGCGTCGTGTTTTTCCCTTTTTAGCTTTTCGCCCGCGCCCGATATTGCAGTCGCTACACGAACTCGACCAATCACAATCCCAGAATTTTAACAAGGTGTTCATTGTTCTGGATTAGACACTTTTCACGTTTTGAGGGATTATTTACCATGTTGTATCAGAAATGGCTATGCGTGCCAGGAAGAATACAAGTCCCGTATTCACAGTGTGCATATTTTATTGCAAACAATTAAATAAAAAACAGTTTTTTTTTGTTTGTTTTTTTTACCTGATCGAATTAAAGACTGAGGTGAATCAGTCAGATCCTAATCAGGGATTTTGGGTCCCAAGAAAGGATCTTACACTGGGCCCCCCCCCACCCCACCCCAAGCCATCCTATCCCTGCACAGATACAGCACAATTGCTTGAGGGCCCCTGTCAGTCACTGCCTTTGAAGTCACCCTAGCTTTCCCGCCCATACGGCACCCCTGTTCCTAATTGGTGAACGTGTGGACACCTGACCACGAGAGCTAGCCATCTGGCGGCTAACGAAGAATTCAAAGACAACACAGACGTTAACAAGCCAAACCGGCGTTGTGTTAAGAAATTCAAGGGGGAAAAAAAAGATTAAAGATCTGAAACACGTGAGTTCAACAGCCCATAATTGATCAAGAGTTTGGCTGTTATAAAACCGGCACAGGCATACAGAGCTTCCCACAACCGAAAGATTCAGAGCCGTTGATTTAGAGAACAGAGCTGCTACCTGGCAGCGCTCCCAAGCAGGCAACTTCCAGGTAATGGACTAGACAAATCTGTGGGGCCAGGGCGCGGTTAGCGGAAAATCACGCCGATGATGTATCCGCGCAGTTTCGCGCGGAGCGAAGGGGGAGGGGCTCGCAGGGTGACAGAACGTTCTGTCTCCAGGGTTACGGCGCTACTTCAGAGCCCTCCTCCCTCTCTCTCGGCGCCAGCGTGGATGTGCCCTCCCTGTTCATTAGGAAGATTCACGGAGATTTAATTCACCCTGTTGAAATGCAATAGCAATTAAGCGGGGGAAAACATTTTTGCGCCACGATTGCCGTAATTCTCGGGTTGTGTCTGAGAGCGTTTTTGGCGGGTGCGGCGGGCGATTTTCATTCATAACCGGAGTGGCGACATCCAGCTCTCTGACAGGTTCACACCATATTTTAGGGGATGGGGGGAAAAAAAGAAGAAGAAGAGCAACATTCAAAAGGGTTATGATTGCATTTCAATTACCCGCCAGAGACTGCTGGCTGCGTTACGTTTTATGGCCATAATGTGCACGAGGGGCTGGCAGGACAGGCTTTTTTTTTCATTCGGGAGGTATGACAGCGGGGTGTTTGAGATTCTGAGGGGGATGTGGGCAGACCCGCTACAGAAAGGTTCTGTCATTTGAGTGAGAGGGAGTGGGGGGGGGGGGAGGGGAGGTGGGGGGGGGGGGATGGGCGAGAAATGGGATACCTGACGTAGGGAAGCAGGTTCGAAAGGGGTCTGGGAGACGAAGGCTCAGAGTGCAAGGGCACCCCCTGTAGGCGATCCAGCGGAACTCCTGAAATTGGGGCCCCGGTTTTTTTCTACGTTTTTCCGCAGCTTCACTTCAATGCTGCCCTGTTCCACCCCTTTCAATCTCGAGCGCATTCTTGCTACAAAAAAGGGCGTGAAATTAAGATGGAGAGACGAGGAGAAAGAGCGGAGGACGAGGACAGGGAACTTGACAGACAGCAGATTAAATGAAATTCTTTTTTTTTCTTCTGTTTTTGAGGTCACCGCTGTTGTTGCTTGTTGTAACCGTTGTCTTAAATTGCTCTGTCAGGCAGGCTCGGAGGACGCCTATCACGAAAAGGACCCCATTAAAGGCCAACTGTTCTTGACATTGGTCCCCCATAACATTTCCGTGTGTAGTTAACCTTCCCACATTCGCTTCTTTTGCTCCCCGCGTCATCCCAGCCGCTTAACTGTCAATCTCTTAACTCTGCCATGTTTTCAGCGTCTCTGTGTGCACACCGCCCACCCCACATATGCTTTCAGGGTTCATGTGCAGCCGTGCATAAACTGCAGAGACCGATTGGTAGCGTGGTTCCGAGAACAATAATGAACAATTCCCCGCTAACCGTGAATGTGCTTATCGTGTTATTTATTATCAAGCTTCAATACGCACAAAAATATATATATACACAAATGTTTCTATGCAATCTCAGCACTTTTAATTTAGAATAATTCCTTTAGTGTCCTGGGCTTGGCATGTCTGTGCCATCCAGCTGTCTAGCTTTTGCAGAATATCATTCATTTCGGCGTCAATAAATTGCAAGAACACAATCTTTGCCTTCTTTTTTTAAGAATTATAAGCTGCTGAATGATTCGTCTGTTACTGTTATCAGTTCCTATCCAACATCTGTTTGGAAGCAGAACAGTATTTTCTACTTGGGCAAAATATTAACTTTCCCCTCCGATAAATAAAAAAATATTGAAATAACATAAAATAAAAGAAAAGAAAAAGATCAAATATATCCTTTCATAAATACTGTAGGACCTCCGAGATATGGACTCACCTTTTGGAAGTTTGGAGTTTGAAGTGTGCAAAACTTGGAAACTCACATCAAAATGGCTCAGCTTCAAGGCTGTGATTTCTTTATTCGCTGTTTAAAGCGCTCACAGTCATTGCATGCATTACTGAAGCCTTTTGTCATTTTCATTCTATATACTTCAGTTTAAATTGGAAAATCAGTAATCTTGGCATTAGGCCTCATTTCGCTGATGCTACTGGCTGGCCAGTCCATGACTGTGAAGCTCTATTGTATTGAGAGGAGTTCATATCCTGAAACCCAGCTGGGAAAAAAAGTCCTTCAAGTATTTCAATTTTTTGACATAATACAAGTTGTCTTGGATGACAAAAGAACATGTTGCAGTGAAAATGTTTTCAAATGTATTGCTTATTTTATTTCTTTCTTGAATGTCCCCTTGTGGTGCAGGCTTCAGCAACGTGGAATATATGGTTCTTGAGAGTAAAGCCAGAGCCCTGCAGGGGACAGAAATTAATTGCCTGGTCTTAGGTGGGGAATGTGTGCTGTATGTAAAACTATTAAAGCCACACGCTGGTTTCAGGGGTCCCCTACTCCACAGTGGGGTACCTGATTGTTTGATTTAGAGGCTCACATTGCAGAGTGCTGTGAATAAGTACAGCAGTTCAAAAGGCAGAAATACAAAGACAATTAAACTTTGTGAGAAAAATTATATGTATATATATATATATATATATATATCACCAGGGGGTTGCTGAGTGTCACGCATCTGGCGTGAAACTCCTGCTTTCAGCCCTCCTCGTACACGCTCAGGCTCCCTTTCGAAATCTCATACCAGAGCTGTTCACTGCCAAATAAAAAATATGAGAAAAAAAAACCAGTTCACAGATACTTTAAATAACTTTACAAACTACCTTGAGGTTCCTGCTGCACAATGTCACATATCATATCAAAGACCGACATTTAGCTCTGCTCTGTCGGGCATGAGTTTCTGAACTGATCTGACAAACCTGTGTGAATTTTGCCATTCATTAAATAAACCAACAATAATTCCAAAATCAAATTGCAACTGCAATCAACAAATTAATTGAAAACTTAAGAAAACGGCTGTCCTATTTTCTAAAACCAAATTTAGAAAAAGGTGTACACAATACATGTGCACAATTGGGTGTACATGTAAATTTAAAATCTCACTCCACTGAGATGGCCCTAGTTGGCAACCCTGAAATATACTTTTTTCCAACAACAAAGTAGATTAAAAAGTAAGTCAGTAACATTTTCCAAGAACTTGGCAGGTGGTAGAACCTTCCCCAGCAGAGCTCCCTTACAGTGGAATAAGCTTCCGAAACATGTAAGGGAGTCAGACACAGACTGAGAAGCATGCAGGCATAGTGCATTATGGGGCGACAAACTTCACTTAATGTCACAGCAGTTTCTCTTTTTTTTTTTTTTTTTTTTTTAAAACCCAAAAAGAACAAAAAAAAGAACAGTCATTCTTTTAGTCAGCTTCTCCCTGACTGTCTTTTCTTTGTTTCCCACTCTCACCAATGGGGCGGCTGCCCCCTTTCCCAAGTCATTCTGAAGCATATGTTCACCAATCCAGCCACCACCACCCCCCCCACCCCCCACCCCCACCCCCCAAAACCACCACCTCTGGGGCTTCAGGTAACCTGTCACAGTTGCCAATAGGGACTACATGTGCTGTAAGAGTTTACTTAATGTAGCTTATAACATTAATGCTGGGCATTTTTACTGCATATGGGGCTCTTGACCAGGGTAAACGGTGAAGCATATTGTAACAAATTCTTAGTAAAATCTTCTACTTGAATACAATTTTATTTGACTTGAAAATTTGAAGTACTGCCAAAAGCATTGAGCATTTGATCTACTGCTGAAAACATTTTTACATGCACTTTATTGGCAGTGAGATATTCCTGTGTTTTTTCTTTTTTGCTGTGCGTGTGTTTCATTTATATTTCTGTGTTTTAATTGCAAATAGGTCTGCGATTGATTTATCTGGCACAAACAAAGAGGGGAAAAAAATGTTTTAAATAGTTTTTCTTTCATCGCACCAGGCTGGGTGTTTGAAAAACATTAACCGCCAGACCACTTTGCAACGGTTTAATGCTTTTTATCCCGACTCGACTGAGCATCAGTGGAAGAGGAGCGGACTGAAAAAAAAAAAAGAATGAAATGATTACCCGGTCTTATTGTGGCTTTTGTTGCATTGGAATGACATTACGCATTCAGGAAGCAGTGTTTGGGATTAAGCTCTGTTTACGAAAGGCTGGTTATGCATTTAAAAAAACATCATTATTATAATAAGATTCCCATTTCGAAAGGTGGGCCGGAGACAGTTCAATTTTATTACAGCTCAGTCTGCATAAAACTTGTTGGCTTCGGAGCGTTTATATATTTATATGTTTTCCTCTGAGTTTGCAGAAGCCCACAGACAAGCCGTTCAAAGGTGCATGACACAGTAGAATTGCCGCTGTCACTGTTGCCGCAGTCACTGTTGTTTTTGCGACTGAAAGACAGCAGAAGCACTGTGTACACTCACAAGAACTTATGAAGTTTGAAATTAAGTCGCAGTCCCTAAGCCCTTCGCTCGTTATGTATTTATCTTTTTCTAAATTTATTTATTCGCTCATTTTTTGGTCAGGAGCAGCCATATCACAATCCATACACGCATTACAATGGAATAAAGCGGGATTATGCTCAAGCTTACCATGACAGCTGAGCGGGAAAAAAAAACGAAAAACAAAAAAAACAGATGCATAAACCAAGCTATTTTTTCATGTATTAACATGTGTTTTTTTTGAAGGCTGTTTGATATTAAAGCTTTAATTACAAGTCCCTTTTAAATCCTCCTTAAGACGACGCTTTAAACAGGTTACGCGCTCAGCGCTTTGAAATGTAGATTCGGACGAGCGGCGGCCCATGCAGCACACGAAAGTTTTTAAGAATTCAACAGCATACAAAATGGCCTATAATAAAAACCCATTACTACCAAAAAAAATTATAATAAACTAAAAATCAATGGGCTACCAACCTTCCTCAACAGCAAACGCCAGGCAGATACTTTGTATTCAGTATAGGCACATTAATAATGCAAGGCAAGATAGCCCATTAGATTGTGTTTGAAAGTAATCAGATTCCAGACTTCTTGCAAATCCATTAACTCGTGGGGTCACAAGAAAGGAACAGGGGTAATGAACTAATACCTGAATCCTGCAGGTAAATCGTACAGACCCTCAGACTGGTAAAGTATGTCCATAATTGCAAATGGTGCCACGACGAACGCTAACAAAAATAGTAATCATTTGAAATGAGTTGTATAACTGCCTTGGTCAATAAGTGAATTGGTCCGCTGAGGCCTGTAGGTATTTTCTTGGAGACAGGGTAATTACTTTTGTCCAATTAATTCAGTATGGAAACGTGTCCCAAGCTATTAAGGGGACTAGTCGTTGTTGCACCTTTGATGAATTGTTGCCAATGAGCATTTTACTGGAAAGAAACAGCAGCTTCACGTTTAACAAGCTCTTTAGGTTCACGACTGCGAGAGAGCTTTTTATGCGTTTGATAGAGTGTCTTTGAAACTTTTAAACTTTAATGTGATTTAGATTTTCATACAATGAAAGGGAGAGGAGGGATGTGTTTGTGTGTGTGTGTGTGCGTGTGTGTGTGTCATCGAGGAAAATCCTCTCTCTCTCTCTCTCTCTCTCTCTCTCCCTCCCTCCCCCTCTCTCTTGCTCTCTCTCTCTCTCTCTTCCCCCCTCTGTCTTGCTCTCTCTCACACACACACACACACACATACTGCATGTATATGTGTCTACATGTATGCATACCTCCATATATGTATGGGACCTGGAGAGATAGAGAGCACAGATAAAAACACAGTGGAGATTCTGTCTGTGTGGCCCAGTTCAGGGATCTTCACTACAGAATATTCTACACAACCCACCCCCATGCCCCCCATGCCCCCCCCCCCCCCCCCACCAGCCTGGCAGTGCCAGCCGAAACTCTTCAGCACACAGCAAATTGATCAACAATTGATGAATTTGCTGTGCACCTCCCTGTACATGTACCAACAGGCAGACAGCTAGTGGTCCACCCCCCACCCCCCTCCACCCCTGCCCCCACCCCCTCCCGCAGTCAGTCCCAGGACAGCGCTGGGGCTCAGAGTCTCCCTTTCTTCAGCTCAGATGGCTCTGAGTTCTAGCCCCGGCTAATTCCCCGCTGTTTAAACTCTGACAGAGGGTGCCCGGTGCCCGTCATTGTTTTCCGGTCATCTCCTCGAGACTCACTACAGCTGCCATGACAACGGCTGCGACGGCGACAGATATCACTACCCAAAAGCCAGCACCTGACACCCAGCTTTACCGCTAATTCTCTACTGTCGCTAACGCTCTACCACCGCTGATGCTCTACCACCGCTAACGCTCCACCACCGCTACGCTAACGCTCCACTGTCGCTAATACTCCTGCTAATGCCACGAACGTCTGAAATTTTCCTCGCACCCACCCCCCTCCCTGCCCCGGCACAGCACAACACCATCTATCAACGTACAAATAATCTGCAATTTGCCAAAAAACAGTGGCTGTGTGATCAATTTCCCTCACAAGTGTGAAGATACGTTGACATTTCCCATGTAATCCAATAGACGGAGAGAGATACCCTAACTCTACGCCTTCTGTGAAGCAAAATGAGTGTCGGAAAGCCATCCAGCATTATGGAGTGTTCAGTCCCGCCCCACCCCCGCTAAAACTGTGTCGACTTTGAAACTCGTTTTTGAGCAGAAATCATGATGTTTGTGTTTCCTTGCTGATTGGTTAATTGTAAAGACTTTCTTTCCGTGAAGTTTTTCTTCGAGTTCTGGGTTTTTGTTCCCTGAAAAAAGGAGCATTAATCCAAGGTTTTGACTTTCATCTTGGCCGTGTAACATTTCTGTCCTGGTTTTTCTGGGTGACGGGTCATGCCACGCCAGCTCCGGTCTCTCAAACGGAGACTGCGCGCCCTGAGAAAACGAGGCGTTCTGTCAGCGCCACCGAGACCCCCTTAACTGAGCCAGGGAGGCCCGGAGGCATCGAATCCCGCCAGTCACTGGGGTGCAAAACCCGGCACGGGGATTAGAAGTGCCACATTACACGAAAAAAAAGAGAAGTTTCCAGGAGCTTCCGGAATATGGAACAAAGGCTGACCGTCAGCAGAGCGTGCTGCGGGGCTGTTGGCGGTGTTTCAGCGCGCGAACGGGCCTCGAGGCCCTGCTTTCAGACCCGGACTCTGCCGATGAGAGGGCGTAGTTAAAAAACTCTTTCCCCTGGTGAAGGCTGCGCTAGGTGCTACGACGCCGTTAGCATTTTTTTCAGGGAGCTGTTGTCACATAATTGTGGTTTTTAATAACTCCCCAGTTTAGTTGTTTTGTCTCATAATTTTCTATCCGTCGCTTCGTCACTCACCCTGATTGTTTGTACGCCCGGCCCTAAGGTGAGCGAGGCAAAAAATATGTAAAAGAAATTTTAAAAATATCCCTGGGCCCAAAAGCCACAATTCATTGTGGCGTATTTCGAGTTCGTTCAGGCGTTGGGGAATCTCAATGAGCAAGCACTTTGGAGATGGCGCAGGCTTGCGGCTGTTCAGTTGTTTATGAAAGTAATCCAACCTGAATTGAAGGACCAATTGCTGCAGTTTTTTTTTGTTTTTTTTTGTGGATCCCAGGCATTACTGTGGATGTGAAAACCTGCGTTTCCTCCTGCCGCTAAGACGCCCCATTTGAATCTCCCCCTGAATGTGAATTATTCAGTCTCCCTGGGCTGCTCAATGCAGGGCTAATACTGGTGAAGTCTGACACTTTATTTATTCACACATTTTTGTTGTTGTTGTTTTTTCCGCCCAGCTCTTGTTTGTGTCTGTGTGGCGGGCAGGCGGGCGGGCGGGCGGTACGCTTCATTGTGGCGTCCCCTGCAGTTCAGGACAGATGCTCTTCTCTCAGAAACCACGTTACGAAGCTCTCTGCGGCTTGGCTATTCCAGGTAAATTGGTGTAGATTAGGTCGCCCAGCCGTCTGCACCCCCACCCCCTCCGCCCCCTCCCCTCTGAGGCATGATGGGAACGCAGTGAAATGGAGCCGGACTCTGTCTCTCGCCTCCAATTCTGCCAAATCCTTTTGATGGGGACTTCAGCAAGCCCCGTTTACTCGACTGCCCCCCTCCCCCCATCTTATTGGGGTAATTATAACCCCAGCCTTCTCGCTACTCTGAACAAAGGATGTGAAAGACTAAACAGAAGGCAGGAGTGTTTCATGGACGCATCACCAATTATACACACTGTGATAAAAGCAGGACGGGTGAAATTTATTCCATTTTCTGTAGAAAAGAAACCAAAAAAAAAGAACTTTAAAAATGGAGGAACGTGGAACCTGACTGGCAAGTGGAAGATGGATAAAATGTAACATTGCAGCCTTTATTTTTCTTTTCTCCCAGTGAGTCATGCCTGACTGTGCACCTACCCATGCTCACTGGCGCCCCCTGTGGGGCTGTTGGTGCCGTGGCACCAGCAACAGAACAACAAACAAATACAGGAGCGAGGAGGGGAGGGGGTAGAGAGAGAGAGAGAGAGAGTGGGTACCATAGTGGGGTGTAATCAGGAGACTGTTTCAATATTCAACCTCTGGGCCATTGCTTTAATTTCTTCTACAGATTGTGCTGCGCACAAGAAAAAAAAAGGGACAAAATGGCAATGAGTGAGGAAGAAATTTGCATTTTAATGCGCCTGTCGCAATCGCTTTGGCGAGCGCAGGACTGCGAGGGGCCGGGCGACCTGCGTGTCAGACCAGCACTCCCCCTCTAATGGCGCCCGTCTCCCCGGAAACGGAGCCCGGGAAGGGACCGGAGCGAGCGGGCGGTGTCTCAGGAGGGGCGCGGCCAAGAAGCGAACAGACTGCTGTGGGTGGGCGGTACCAGGATGGGAGAGGCTGGGATGGGCGAGATTTCGGTAGGGGGAGCGTTGGGGGGGGGGGAGTTTCCCTCTCTAAGGAATATGTCATTTAAGGTGGACCAAGGGGGGCGTCACATCTGTGAGTCACGTTTTAATTACTTTAAAGGACGCGCTTAATTACCAGCCCATTGTATTGCTGATATCGGCGCTAACTGTGCTACTCTCTGCTCGTGTGGGGTTCTTTGACTAAGTGTAGCTCAGATGAAGAGAATTCTGACATCACGGTTTAATGTCCAAATGACACTAATGACATTGTCATCTGACAAGAAAGAGAGCTCGGTTCAGGAACTGTTTATTAATCCAGTTATGTCTCATTCTGCTGGAGTCGGGTATATCTCACAAATCAATGGGTTTCCTGCCTCTCAAAGTGACTGAGGGACACGCATACATATGCATGAGAGCTCGCAGATACTCTCTCTCTCACTCTCTCTCTCACACACACCCACACAGGCACACACATACACACACACACACACACACACACACACACACCCCGAGCTGTCCAGAAGAGGATGGGCTCCCCTTGTAGAGTTTATTCTTGTATCCCATCCAGGGAGTTTGTCCTTGCCATTGTCACCTCTGGCTCTGTGGGGGCTTAGGCCTGGCTGCACACCATGAAGCATATTGCGTCAGATTGTCACCTTTGTAAAAAAGTCTTGCATTCGTAAAAGTTGATTGATTGATTGATTGATTGATTGATTGATTGATTGATTCTCATGTATACAGGGAGAGTCACACGCGCATGTATATGCGTGAACATGCACACATGCACACACCCACTGAACGCACAGACACATGCACACATATAATGCCACTCTCTGTGATGCCAGCACGAAGAATTTGACAAACCACAGAATCTGAAGCTTGTACCACCCCAAAAATGGGGAGGGGGGAGTGGTGGGAACAGCGCCGCCACTCGAATAGCATCGGATTGCCTGTTCCAGTTTTTTTTCCTCTCATTCTGCACACACGAGCATCCAACTACACTTTCCCCTCCTCCTCTGGACCAATAATCACATTACACCCCCACCCGCTCTGCACCAGCACCCCCCCAGAACCCCCCACCCGCCCACCCCCCTACCTGGCCCAAACTTCTACCTTTATTACAGTGCACTCGGAAATCCAGTCCTAATTCGATTCCACTGCTTTGCCTCGCTCAAAATTCCCATTTTCACTTAATAAAAAACAGCTCATTGTACTGGGCCTCCAACTGAATTTCCCGCAAATTAGATTCTACCCAGAAACCCTTCGACTGACAGTGTTCTCTCCGTTCCTCTCTCTCTCTTTCTCTTTGAATGTTTTAGATTGTTTGTTTTGAATCTATTTTTTTTTTTAAATATGAAAAGAGAACAAGTATGAGGAGGAAAGAAAAGGACAAAAAGAAAAGGGAAAAAAGAGGTATCCTGTAGGTCTGCTGATAAGCGGGTCTTTCATCTGGTCTGTGATGTTTCTGTGAGGCATTCTGGGATTTCTCTCACCTGTTTGACTGCACCACACGTTTTTTGCACGTTCGATAACGGCGCTCGAGCGTAAGTGGGGTCAGCTAACCGATGAAGAGCTTCTTCCCTTCTTGTCCGAGAAAAATGGGCCTGGCAATTTTTTTTTTATTGCTGAATGTGTGTGTTGTGGGGGAGGGAAGGGAGGAAGTAGTTTCTCTTCATCGCTTCAAACACACACTTGTCCACGTGTTCGGCCACAGCAGCTGATTACCTGTCGATTTTGCAAGAGGAGGAGGTGTGTGCTTTTCAAATAACATCCCCCCCCCGCCCCCCCCACAGGCCTTTCTCATTTCCTTACCCGCTTTAAAAGACCAAGAGCTTCGACCTGCAGCTCCAGCAATAAAGTAGACTGCTGTTGATAAACAGCTGGAGAAAATTCTAGTAATTCTATCTCCTCTCTTTTTCCCTCTCCCCTCTCTCTCTCTCTCTCTCTCTCTCTCACACACACACCAGGTGTGTGACAGGCAGATCTTATTTAGCGGGGACAAACCCGCGGAAAAATCGTCTCCGCGCGAGCGAAATGGCCGTGCGCGATTACGGGTAGCGCGGCGAAGGCGACGGCGGGACGAGAGAGGGGCGCTCTCCCGCCAGCCCGGGCGAGCGAGAGAGCGAGAGAAGAACAATCTCATCGGCGCCGCGGCAACCGGGTCGCCCCCACCGGTCGGCTTCCAATCACGACGCCAGCTGCCGCCTCTTGTTATCCGTCGCCGAAGCCGTCGCCGTGGGAGGGACGGCAGAGCCAGCCCAGATGTTCCAACGCCGCGTGAGCGGACGTTAGCCAAGAAATGAGAAAGGGGGGGGAGGGGAAGGAGGGGTAGGGTGTTGATCTTGCTAGATTCGGGGTGTCCAGTCTTATCCGAAAAGGGCCAATGCGGGTGCAGGTTTTTGTTTTAGCCCACCACTGATTCTGCCTATCAGGGTCTTGATTGAAGAACCATGGTTGGTTAATTAGTTGAATCAGGTGTCTTAGTGCTGGGCTAAAAATGAAAAAATCTGCACCCACATGGGCTCTTTTTGGGATAACATTGGACATCCCTAGATCTAGATTATGGAACACAGACTGTTGTAGTTAAAAGGTGTGGGGGCCACACGCGTTTATTGTCATTTTAATTAAAGCTACCATCGGCTTGAGCAAAGTGCTATGTAAATAAAATAGATCTTTATAATTAATCGAGTACCATGTGAAATATAGTATAAAAAAGGATTAATAATAACTATATAGCAAAAGCAAAGAAGCATAAGATGCCATAGATACTATTCTTCACCTGAGAAATGTTTAAAGACAGTGATTCTGGAGTCCCTGTGTCTTAATTTAAGGGGGCAGCCCATGACATAAGCTATTTTTAAAGTGCAAAGAAATGTAATATTCCTGAGCACTGATGCAATTACAAATTATACACGTGTCCCTTCTGTCTCACCCTGAGTGAGGTAATGCGATTTAGATCCCTGAAACAATTTTTGAAGATTACCTTGAACCGCAGGATGGGAAATGAAGAATCCCGACGCTGGTGGACAAATTGGCTCATTATTGAATATTTCTCAGGACGGGGGTTTTAAATCGGTGCATGTCCAGTGCCGGGAGACAGATTGCAATTCGCGCGAGCGCGGAGCCGCCCGCTCCGTCGTCTCCGTATCTGCCGTTTCTCCGCAAAATAAACCTCATCGCTCGAGGCAGATGAGCCGGGGCAGGACTGACCGTCAATGCGAGCAGTCTCATAAATGTGCCCGCCCGCCTATTTGCCAGAAATTGGTTTGCCTTAGAATGTGCAGCGTTTTGTAAAAAAAAAAATAATAATAATAATTCCAGCACTGCTGGTGCTCGGTGCTCTCTGACTATCTTTCCCTATCTCTCTCCTCTCAGTCTGTCTCTGACTCCTTCTCTCTTTCATTTTGTGTTCATTTTGTCTGCCAGAGAACTTCACTTTTTCTTCTGTCGTTGAATAAAATAAAAAATGGAAGAAAAGGTGACTCAGAGACTATATATGTGTGTGTGTGAGTGTGTGTGTGTGTGTGTGAGTGTGTGTGTGAGTGTGTTTAGCGTGTTTGTGTGTGTGTGAGTGTGTGTGTGTGTGGGTGTGTGTGTGCATGTGTGTGTGCGTGTGTGTGTGTGAGTGTGTATGTGTGTGTGAGTGTGTGTGTGTGTGTGTGAGTGTGTGTGTGAGTGTGTATGTGTGTGTGAGTGTGTGTGCATGTGTGTTTAGCGTGTTTGTGTGTGTGTGAGTGTGTGTGTGTGTGTAGTCCCTCTCATTCTCGAATGTGGTAGCAGCAGGAGTTCACTGTGGCCCTTCCAGGAGGTTGAATGCTGGTGCGTTGGCGTTGGAGGGCAAAGACATGGCCCAGCGGTGTAGCCGTCCGACCCGCAGAGAAAACTGAGCCGCCGATGGCTCTCGCACGCTTCGCGGCGGCAGGTGGCCATTGAGCCGGATGGCCACGCCCCCCCCCCCCCCCCTCCCGGCGGTGCAGGCGCAGATGCGTCTTCCACAAGCCCATCACTCACTCTGCCTGTTTGGAGCGCGGCGGAGATAAAACGATCCATTTGCGCAGCGCCCATCGCATAGATTATCTCCCCGATTTTTTTTTACATTTAAACACCCTGTCATTTGTTCTGCACGCCAACATCTGTTTCTGAAACCCCAAACACACACAGACACACACACGCACACACGCACATTTTCACAGACACGCACACACACGTACACACACACACACACGCACATTTACACACACGCACATACGCGCACACACACACACACACACACACGCACATACGCGCGCACACACACACACACGTACACACACACACACATTTGCACACACACGCACACACACACATTTTCACAGACACGCACACACACGTACACACACACACGTACATTTGCACACACACGCACATACGCGCACACACACACACACACACACACACATACATGCACACACACACACACACACGCGCCGGAGCACTAAGGTGTCTGCGGGGCTTGTCGTTTGCCTGGGAAACGGTTGCCGTTTACATTTACACCCAGGGCATGACTCACCCGCCGAGCCCTTTTCTCGAATCGACCGAACGTGGAGACATTTTAAGCCCTGGCAGGCCTGGAAGGCTTGGAAATTTCAAACAGACCACATTTATAGATCAGCGGGCCCAGCGCCACCAGGCACCTGAAAGACAGTCTCGTTCATTTGGAGCACTCCGTCTACGTTTGTTTCAGACGAGGAGAAACGTGACGAACCATCGATACGGTACCGAGCTCCGCAGGCAGCAGCACAGACCACGTCCAGCTTTACCCAGTCTCCTCAAATGGCATCTCACCTGCAATGTAAGGATACAAAATGCTGGTGTTGTTATTTTACTGTCTTACGCAGTAAGACGTCTAGTGTTAATTCCACACTAAAAGAGTACATATGAGTTCAACTGGGACCGCATATTTTCTGCCAGTGTTAATTAAACCCTGTAAATGTTACTGTGTACCAGTACTATTATCTATGTATATATCCTTTATTTAGCAAGTTAAGTCTAATGATAATGTCCTTTGTGTTTTGCAGAGATGGCCTGTGGAGTACGTATGGGGAGAGATTGCAAGAGAGTTCTTCATGAAATGGCAGGATTATCAAATGAAAAACTGAAGCTGTGTGTTTACAAAAGGAGGTTGAGTCTGCAAACCCCCGTAGCAGTTAATTCCTTCTTAAGGCTACGACAGCAGCATGCTCCACTCCTGTGACATGTTAATAACTTTGTTGTGTGTTAATAACTTTGATTCTTGCCACGGTGGAAAGAGCAACCATTGCCAAACCCAAGAACCTCCTAACCCAAATAACATAGAGTTACCAGATAACCTTATCACAACTCTGATATAATGTTGAGTCAATGTTGCAGTGTCATATTGCTGGGTCTCCTTAGCCAATCAGGTTTCGTTCCCATAATGCCCCTCGTGGAGCCAAATACATCAGCTCTGAACTTTCATAAGCTTTTATATATGTTATTTATATAGCTTGTCTTATTTGTTTTTACTTATTTATTATAGAAACCCTGAGGACCACCACAGTGAAATCAATTAAATACAGAACATTAAAGTCTTTTTTTTTTTTTTTTTTGGAGAGTTTGGACAGAAACGTTAGGTGCCAGGAAAGTGTTTGAAGTCAAACAAAAGAGGATGGTGGAATAAAGGAAGGAGAACAGCAGTTTGGGGATTTGCTCTCACCACTGCTCAGGCGAGAGTGAAAATGAAAAGGCTTTTTTCCCCTCGTCTTCCTGAGGAGAAAAGAAACTAAAAAACAAGTGATAACAGCCAGGCAATTACCTCTCATCTTTGTTCAGATCATCATCATGTCAATGTAGGATGCTGACATTATTATTATTATCATTATTATTATTATTATTATTATTATTATTATTATCATCATTATTATTATTATCAACAATAATTAAGCATGCTGAAAAAATACTACAGCATCCACATTCCAACAATATCTTTGAACAGGAAATGAGGTCTCTCCATTCCTCTGTCTCACTCTCACTTTCTCTCTCACATTTCCCCGTCTCTCTCCCACCCTCCCTCCTCTCTCAGTTCAATTCAATTTCGATTTCAACGAGCTTTTTTGGCGTGACACAGCACGGCGCCACCACGGCAGAGGTGGCAGAAAACCGCAAATAATTATACAGAGGAGCACTGACAGCTTTCATGCAAACAGAAATAATAAGGACAGCTGAGCACTTAGTGCAAGCAAAGGCAGCCACAACACCGGGGTCAGTAATGATACAGTACAGAAAACAGACATCATTTTGTGTTCTCATATGAATGCACGCAGGTGGTAGCTGTGTCTGTTTGGTGATGACAAGCTTCTTCACATACAGCAGGAGAGGGCCACATATGGCCACTGCCCAGTAACAAAATGGTGATTTTTGTGCAGTGCATCAGAAAATGTGACGAAATTTGTAAGTATTGTTTTTTTCTTTGTTTGTTTGTTTTTTTGTTTTTTTTTTAAAAATATACATCTGTTTTATGCCAGCATGTTTAGTATGTTGTTGGAAGAAGAGCATCTCTGTTTCAACCTTGGTCTTACACGGCAATGTCCTGCCCAAATTTTTGCTAACATGAATTTGCATACTGTGATTTGCATATTGAGAAAGGCAATCATAATGAGGGAGAGGACAAGAGGCAAAGAGAATAGTTTATGTGCTCGAGAGAGAGAGAGAGAGAGAGAAAGAGAGAGAGAGAGATAAGGAGGGAGAAGCAAGAAAAGAGAGGGAGGAGGTAAGGAAGGACAAAAAGAGAAAGAGTGGAAGAGAGAGTGGGAGAGAAAAACAGGTGAGATAAGCACAGCAGTTGCAAAAATGATTCGTTCCTGAAAAATCTCATTTATTGCATATTAAAGTGAAATAAATACACCAAAAACACACATAGGAAAACAGCAATTTAATTCAATTCAGATGAGATGAAAATCTCATCTTTTTAAATATTTTTGTTGTTTTAAAACATCAACTTTTAAATCACATAAAAGATGCTGTGGATTCTCTGCTGTGGAACTATACACACACACACACACATACTCATACACACTTTCACACACATTCATACACACACACACACTCATACTCATATACACGCACACACACACACACACACACACACATACACGCACACACACAAATAGACAGCAGGAGATTTAGCTAGGGCTCCATTTTATCAGGTGAAAATCCATGCCAGTCAAACCAACACACATAAGAGCACCCTGCTGGGACAATGCAGACAGGAGTTTAATGAGCAAAACAGGGAGTGCATGGCCTCGTACGAGAAGCACTTTATCAGCTCGAGACTGAGTGCGTGGCCTTTTTAAAGAAGCATGCTGCAGCCTTGTGTACACAAAGTGCTGGAGTAAGAACAGGGCTTCCAGGAACTGTGACGCTGAAGGGCTCTAAACACCTCTAGAGTAACAAGGCCCCATTTTGGTCAGTGCGGCAGAATGACTGTGAACGGTTCTAGAACGAGAACATGGATCCACCAATGCCGATTGCAGCAGAAGGATTCGGCCAAATTAAGCAAAATGACCCAGAACAGTTCTAGAGTAACGAGCAGGGCCCTCGTTCGGGCAAACGTAGAAGGACTCTAGAACACTGTTCTAGAACGTAGACGAGGTTTCCTTTACGCTGCAGCAGTAGAAGGTGAGGGGGCAGAATTTGTAGTTACTCAGCGCTGAACTGAGGAATTAAAGCAATCAATTGCACAGCTAACTCTCCTCCAATATTTTCTTAGGTTAAAATCGGTTGCTGGTTTTAAGGTGAAAAGGAGAGCCAGAGGAACCTGTGGACAGGTAACAGCACCCTAGTGCGGTTCACTTTTTGCTAGTGAGCCTTGTCAAAATCTTGTTTTTGTCGGCAAGTTGGAGTCTTAAAAGTGAATTGTTCAAATAGGTACTTCTTTAAGCACAGCTGGTTGCCTTGTGTTGCTAGCTGTGTGGGCAAACATGGGTCAGGTATATCAAATAATCTTGCTGTCTTTTTCATATGTCTTTGGTTTTATTGTTTTGAACAATGGGCTTTACTGTACACAGGAATCTAAAAACCCTGCTCCAAAGCCAGTGTAAATAATCACACCATATTTTCACAAACTCCTGGTCTAGTGACACCAGCTTATACAATGGATATTCATGCATGTACGCTAATGATCTCTATCATAGTAACAGTAAAGGGTACTGGCCAGATCTGCATGTACTTTTTCATTTTTTTATTACATTTATAGAAAGATTACACTTATTCGGGGAAATGCTTTCAGAGAGATTTCAGAGGATATGAATAATGAGTTTTTTTCTTCTTTTTTATGCTTTTGTATATAATTTTCTTTTAACTGAGCTTGAAGTGGAAAAGGAATGTCCTCAACATGCTGAAGTAACTTTGACTGTGATGAAGCAGGAAAGCCGGACCCAAAAATATAAAAGCTCAAAAAATTTACCAAAAAATACCCAAATGCTGTCTCATAAATGCCGAACTCCATGCCAGGGAGTCAAACAGATACAATAATGTTACCAGTTCAGGTTAGGATAGTACATATGCAAAACAATGTAGGTATGGGCTGTCCAACCCTGTTCCTGGAGGTATACCATCCTGTCGGTTTTCATTTCGACTCTAATCTGGCACTCCTGATTCTATTAATTAGCAGCTCAATGAGATCTCTAGCCGTTGAACGAGGTGTACTTGCATAGGGTAGACAGACCTGATGTAGATATTTAACTGTTTATTTGGTTTTGATCATTTTTGTTGACTAAACTAACTGAAACTTCTGTATGTTTTGTGCTTGTTCTGTATTTATTTCACTGCCGTAGAGAAGAGCTGGGTACGAAGCACTGCAAAAAATGTTTCGACAATTCTTCCACAGAGGCTACAATTTATGTTGTGTAGGATCAGCATATTTTTATAGCATTAAAAATACACTAAGTGGGGTAATGTTTCACCTAGAGCATGGCATAATCCATTTCCCTGTACTTGGTTTTGTTGTATCAGAAAAAAACATAACTCTGTCTTTAGAAGTCTTCTTCAGAATCATTGCCAGGGCCCAGGTATGACAGTATAGATCTAGCATCAATTCTGCTGCATCCTCTTCTGACTGAATCAAAATGTCTTGAGCATAATATATTAATTTAATTCAACACATAGAGGAAGCCCTTGGGCTTCAGTCTGCTCATTCACTGTGGCTGACCCGTTGATATCGATGTTGCCATTAGACTGCAAACCTGAATCTATCCATGCTCATCGAGTGAATAACTCACTTTTGTTTCCAATTTTCACACGGCATTTGTTTTCTGATGTTCGTCAGGTACAAAGATGGTCAGAAGTGCAATGAGCCTGTTGCTCAAGACATTTTGTTAAATGAAATATTTCATCGTGGCACTAAACAGAACATCAATGTGGCGCCCGCTGTTCAGCCATGCATAAAGGTGTATATTGATGTCTTTTCAACCGACTTTAACAATTAACATCGAAGATATAAAACGCAGACCAGAACAATCATATTGCCTATTTGCCTGCTGATAAAGAGATTCATAAAATTTTATTACCGTTAAAATTAAAACCAGAGGCATGTCTGGTCCTAAGCAGAAGATTAATTGTACGATGAGAAAACAATTAATTTCTCCCTCTACGTATTGTATGGCACATATGCTACTGACTGCAGAGCTTAAATGTGATCAGCCAGAACTGTTAAGTAGGAATATAAAGCATGTAAACAGTGATCATGTTGCTGCCATTGTTTAGTGCTCATGTTGTTGACCAATGGCTCTTCATGAGTGGATTTAGACAGCTGATTATCTTCCTCAACAGCAGTGCCTTTAGCCGGGAATTGTTACTTCAATACCATATCTCAGAATCCAGAGATGTAAGTTAGCATGTGAATGTCCACTACAGAACATGACGTCCCTCGATGGTGGAGTCAGTTCCCCA
>NC_049202.1:60897440-61014940 GCF_013347855.1 Anguilla anguilla | reverse complement strand
ACACACACACACACAAAGGCATAAACACATACACACACACACACTCACACATACACACACACGCACACATACACAGGCATAAACATATACACACACACGCTCACACGTACACACAGGCGCACACACATGCACAAGCATACACATACACACACACACAAGCTCACAAATACACACAGACACACACCATCACTACCTCTACAGGCAACCAGACCCCAAAGCACACCAGCTTACCTGTCCTTACCTGGCCCAGAGTTTTCATCGCCCCCCCCCCCCCCCCTCCTGCCCCCCACCCCCCCCCCCAGCTCCCTTTTCCATCCACGTCCGCTCATCTGTGATTCCGCAACACCATTTAAGTGAAGGAGGGAATAGAGACAGCAGACTTCTCTTTCATTTTCCACACGGATCTTCCCCCCCCTCCTCCCCGCCGCCGTTCACCAAGGCCTCGTTGCACTTTCCGGAATGTTCCGGTGGCTTGTTTGGCTGCCGAGAGAGAACTGAAACAAGGTTGCCGTGACACCGGAGGCCCGATATCCTTACAAGGCAGTCGGAGCTCAGAGTTTGTTTTTTTACCTCTGTGGCCAGAGCAAGCAATCCAAGGCAAGCGGAATACAGCAGAAAATGGCAGGAATTCACAAGGAACTAAAAAATTTAGCTGTAAGTATGAACTGAAATACACAAAAATGAGATGGATAGGCTTTTTAAAAAAGAGAGAAAGGGGGAAGGAGAAACGGCTTAATCCTCAGAGAAAAGAATTTTGCTGATACGCAAGCGAGCACGGGAGGTCAAAAAATAAAACCCCAAAGTGTGTTGATACGGTACTCAACAGAAGACAGTGGCGTGCTTCTCTGTGGTTACCGAAAAAAGATAATTTACCCCCGGCAAAATGCACTCGGTCCCTCTGACTGACTCCATCAGTCCCTGCCTCCCTATCAGGAAATGGCAGCTCATTTTTCGACCTTGGCTCCAAAGCTGGATTCGAAACGATGGGCTGACTCATTTTTATGCGCTCCCTCTGCCAAAAGAGCGTTTCGTCTGTGATGGAAAAAAAATAAAACTCCAGCCTTTCCGTCATGCTCAAGTTCCACAAACAAATAGAAACAAAGTGAAGAAGAGTGGCAGCTCCCTGGACTTTTTTTGTTTGGGGTGGGGGGGGGGGGGGGGGGGGGGTAGGAGGGCGGGTTGTGTGCTGGTTGCAGTGCAGATAAAAAATTTATAGATTTATACATTTTAATTTGTATCGAACAAGCATGGGAAGGAACACGTAAAACATCAGATAACAACGAAAAGTAACAGAACAATGTGATTGTATAAATACATACACACATGCGCATCCATTTACATACATATATACACACACACATAAATATATATATGTATATCGCGCTGTCTCTCTTTTTCATCATGAATGACAGCTCCCCATTTTTCTCACCTTCCCTTCTTTATTCCCTTCTTTACCTACTCCACCCGGTGAGCTAGGAGGCTGCAGTGACGGCCCGCCCCCCGAAACCACACCCACAGGCGCCACACTGCCCCCCCGCACTCGTAGCTCGTCTGTCAGGACACTTAAGTCATTAATCAGAGAAAAGCAACCATCTGGAACCTTCCAGAACCTTCCGGAAGCTATTTCCATCGTCAGTCGTCACGGAGCGGCCGGTACGGAAAGCCATGACATTCCACGGAGTTGGGGGGGTTGGGGGGGGGGGAAGCGGGGTGGGGGGGGAACCCCGGAAACCTTACAAACCTCTCCAAGGTTCAGGCACACCTGCCAACGCGCGACACGTCCTTGACATGGCCCTTGTCCATTGCCACGCCGACGAGGTCGTCCTCGAAGGCTCGCCCACGCCACCTGCTCCTTCTCATCAGGCCAAGCTAATCAAACATGGAGAAAGTGAGCTCCCAGATGATTGCCTTCCTCCGGCTCGTTCTTTTTGCTCTGTGATAAATGTTCGTTGCACGCGCGCTGCAGGCTCCTTTGGACGGCAGTGCAGGACAATTACAAGGCTTATCTCCCTTATCTCAGTGTGCCGTTGTCACCTTGGATCAGATTTCGAATGGAAAACACGGATTAAACCTGGGGCTTACTGGTGGGACAGAGAAAATAGATTTTAATTCATAAGGTCTTTTTTTTCTTCTTCTTCTTCTTCTTTTTTTTCTGGAAAGGCACCGTTTTCCCTTTGATTGTGAGATAAGAATTGTATTTTCTGCAAAAGACAGCCCTGGACAACTGAAGGCAAAATGAATGCTGCTTTTGTTTCTTGCCCTTTCCCCTCTTTCTCTCCCCCCCCCCCCCCCCCCCCCCCCCCGTTTTGACACAGAGTAAACAGTGATGTGCGTTTAGATGGCCTGGAGGGCTAAGCTGAGATGCCCGGCCCGATAGGGGAATAATTGGACAGTTCTGCTGAGAAACATCTGTTTGAGTTTGCTCAGCGCTGGCTGTGCAAATGTCCTCATTAGGTCAGGTAAATAATTACAGAGGGGACACTGGGTACTGTGGTGGTTCCTCAATGCGGGGGGGGGGGGGGGGGGGGGGGGGGGGTGTACCTGGTGTAGGTCACAGTACTGTCACAGGTAGGGGGAGGAGCGAGAGCTGCCAGAAAGGACATTTCCCCAGAATGCAGGGCACAGGAGGGAAGTGACAGGTTTTCATGAACAAAATTGAAAAGCCGCAGGTTAATAATGACTGTTAATCATTATAAAATTAATAAATGTTGCTGCTGAGTGGTTTATACGGTTAAAGCATTGTTCTAGTGCACAAACGGGCCCCACGGTCTGGTACGGAATCTGCACCAACTGTGGCCCCAAGTGGCTCCAGAATCACCCAGGGATTGGGCGGTTTCAGTCAGCCACGATGACAGTCTTATTGCACACCAGCACCCCCCGGTGGTTGATCGGTAACCTGCACGTGTACCTGATGAGCTGCCTATGAAGTCTGCAATAGGCATGGCGTGTTGTTGGAGGACAGCCTCGGATCGTCTGCGCTTCCCTCAGTCGAGCGCTGATGTGTGTACATGCACACATGCCATACGTGAAGGCGAAACGACAGTTTGTCAATAGTTACAATAAAAAAAATCAGCAGTTGTAGAGAGTAACGTCGAGGGAAACGATCGGCCAGCAGTGCGCCGGAGAGCTTTGAGTGACAGGTCGTAGGAGGCGTGCGTGTCTCAGTAAGCATGTGATCAATGGTGGGTCGATCGCCTCTGCAAAGCAGGTTGGGCAGAAGCGCGAGCCGCTGGCTGTTTTCGCACGTGAGGAAAAACCGAAGGAACCGATCGAGTCGTTGACAGCACGTCAGCGGTCACAAATGACTCAACAGATGGCCGCAGACAATTACAGTTTTGCGAGCTTCATTTTATTATTTTTATGTTTTAAATTACTGTTCGGTTACATATGGCACCATAAAATGGCTGTTGGTCTTTGAGGAGGATGACAACAATGAGTCTGCATTTGTCTCAGATAATGCAAATTACTTGTTGGAGCTCTCCAAGGCCTGGTGCCACACGCAGTCCATTTTACCCACAATGCAATGCCAGCTCTGGCGAGTGTTGCGTATCCAAGCAAGACCCGCAAAGTTGGCAAAAGGCGAGGAAAACCTTTCACATACTTTGCAGAAATCAAAAGGATAATTCTTGTCTGTCAACGCAAAAAAAGATGCACCTTCCTTATACGGAAAAGTTTAAGAACACTGTCAAGAAAAAAAGACGATACTGGTACAAAAATGACCCCGATTTAATTTAATTGAATCAGAAAGTCTTAAAGCTTACATTTTAATTTAATTTCAATTCATCTGTTTAAAAAAAAAAAAAAAAGTCATTTTTTTAACCCACCACGACTATAAACCATATTATGAATAGCATTCTGTTGATCTTCTTTTTTTGTTTTTTTTCGCGGTCTACGGTTCCTATCACTACACGGAATGCAGAACGTAAAATGCGGGAGCATCGCATGTTAATCAACTGCAGTCGCTTGCACAGGGGCAGATGGTTTGCCAGTCTGAACGACTGGGGAGAGATGTGACGTGAAATGCGTGTGTGAACAGGAGGCTCTCCTGACCCCATGCTGGGGGTGGACCGAAATCCAGGTGAGATCCTGCTTTGGGAAAAACTGGCTACTCTAGTTATTGTGGAAGTACTATTTGATTCCACTGATCAGATTCCCTTCTGTCCCCTTTCCAAACTGCCAAGTCATCCATTCCAAGGGGAAAAAGTCACTCTGAGGGCCGCGCTGCTTAGATTGTCTGTTGGTTTGTCTGTTTTAATTGAACAGAATTTAACCTGAAGTGCAGGCAGCGAGTTTGCTTGAATCCAAGGATAAGCCCGGCGAGTCTGGTTTTGTTTGCTGTGTTTATAACTTGCCGGGGGAGGTGGGAGGGAGGAGGGGGGGAATGTTTCCCACCTCTAGCTGGAGCTTAAAAGCAACACACTTTGTAATCGTCCTGCCTGGATCCTGTCATCACACAGAGAAAGGCGAAATTAGTGTGGATCATTTTAATGCAGAATGTCCCAAGCCATAACCTATCCTATTAACCAGTAGCCTAGGAGTCCCGTTCTTCTGCATACATTAAAACAGCTGTCATCTTCCTAATAGAGCCTGGTCTCATTAGTGTGTGCTCAATTTACCTCGCAAAAAAAAGCCTTTTCCCTCTCTTCTTCTCTCCGTGGCATAGCTGAGGTAAACAACGTTGAACTGCACCACTAATCCCCATTCAAAGCCTTTTTTTTTTGCATCACCCCACAAAAAAAAATCATCGTAGATACCCAGCCAAGCCTACATACCTCCTCTCTTCCACCCTTTCTCTTTGTGTCTTTCATATTCCGTTACATTCAGTTTCTATTTTTAAACATTCCACGAGCCATGGAAGTCAAATAAAATAGTGTACGTGCAATGAGAATTAAAACAGCTGGTAGGCTGTCAGCGATTAGTACGGTGTGTGCAAGGGAGATGTTTACTTATTCTGTTATTGGCCCTGTGAGGAAAATTGCCCTGACAATTCAGTTAAAAATAGTTTAACCCTTTAAGTTGTGAAATCACAAATGTGCAATTAGAATGTTCTTAGTTGAACATTCTAATGTTGATGTGACCGTGACTACTGGTGACTGAAAGCAATGGAGTTCTAGAACACTGACAGAATTTTGAACAAAAACATTCTAAGACAATCTAATCTTCTGAGAGTCGTTGCGTAACAAAAGCACATAAAAGCCCTCTTTCCTCCATACTGTGTCACAAATTTACATCACTTCTCGCCTGTCACCCCTGGCATGAGCCTAAATAATGGCCACACCAAGGCAGTTTGTGTAGCCGCTCGGCAAAAAAAACCGTCGTGTCTTTCTCTTTTTTTTTAACGCATGCTGTTTCCAGGCAGGTAATTACGGGGAAAAGCGTCTTATCCGTCCCAGTGCCGTCATCCAGCGTGATGAATCTGCCCCGAACGCTTCCCTGGCTCCACACTCTGTCTGGGAGCGTCAGTAAATAATGCAAGCCTCAGTCCGTGCACGGCCTCGCCGGTTCCTCGTCAGGAAGAGTAATGATTCAGCCCCAACGAAAACCAGCTTTCCCCTGTACACCCATCCATCTGCCCTGCTTCTTACTGTGCGCAAACACACGAGCGTGCACGCGCTCTCACAAACACGCACGCGCACGCGCACACACTCACACACTCACAGACACACACACACTCACTCTCTCACACTCACACACACACATATACAAACACACACACATATACAAACACACACTCACTCTCTCACACACACACATATACACAAACACACACACTCACTCTCACACACACACACATATACAAACACACACTCACTCTCTCACACACACACACATATACACAAACACACACACTCTCTCACACACACACATATACACAAACACACACTCACTCTCACACACATATACAAACACACACTCACTCTCTCACACACACACACATATACACAAACACACACACTCTCTCACACACACACATATACACAAACACACACTCACTCTCACACACATATACAAACACACACTCACTCTCTCACACACACACACATATACACAAACACACACACTCACTCTCACACACACACACATATACAAACACACACTCACTCTCTCACACACACACACATATACACAAACACACACACTCACTCTCACACACACACACATATACAAACACACACACTCACTCTCACACACACACATATACAAACACACACTCACTCTCTCACACACACACACACACATATACACAAACACACACACTCACTCTCACACACACACACATATACAAACACACACTCACTCTCTCTCACACACACACATATACACAAACACAAACACACACACTCACTCTCACACACACACATATACAAACACACACTCACTCTCTCTCACACACACACATATACACAAACACACACACTCGCTCTCACACACACACGCGCACACACACACATATGCACACTCACAGACACACACACTCACACACATACACACAAACACACGTACTCACAGACACACACATATACACAAACACACGCACTCACACACACACAGACATATGCACACAATCACACATACACAGACACACTCCCACACGCACTCTGTCTCTCTCTCACACACACTCACGCATGCATACTCTGGCACACACATACACACATACATTCACACACTCACATACATACAATCACACATTTACACACACACACACACACCCAGATACACACACATACATGCACACAAAAGCACAAATGCATAAATGTACACACACATACACTATCACACGCACTCACACACACATATACACACACCACATCATTACGTTCTGACAAGAACCTATAAGCCACAAACAGGAACACAGAACTTTCCGGAGCTGAGAGAAGATCGTGCTGCTGTCTTGCACAAGAAAAAAAAGCCAGCAAGACAGATGACTGCTTCATTAAAACCATGTTCTTCTCTATTTTAAAAATATCACAGACTATTAGACGATAATCAGTTTCTCATCACAAGGGTACGTCATGAAGTTGCCATGCTTGCACCCAAGTTTGTCACTTGACAGAGAAAAAAAATAATAAAAATCCCAATATAGCTCTCGAATCAAAACTCTCCAAACTGCGGCATGACTTCAAAACAATTTTAATACACAGCAGTGAAGCTGGATCGTATGAACTCAGTATATGGGGATCGCACTCCTGTTCCCTCTCTACTTGCAGAAGAGCGAGACTCGTTCAATTTGCAAACCTCAGCAAGTCATCCGGAGACTGTGACTGTCTCTGCAGGAATTCAAGGAGACACCTCTGAGTAAATTATTTTTATTTTTTTAAACAAAGTAACTTCTCTGAATGTCTGAAACCTACTGCTGTCAAACTACAGTTCCGGAGGGCTACAGTGTCTGCTGGTTTTAATGGGGGATCTTCTCGGCACCATTGGACCATTTAAGTCATTGATTGGCTAAAGAATTCAAACACATTGTTCTCTTTAAGGCCTAATAGGCAGCTGATGGAAAGGAAACCAGAAAAACGTACAAACGTGCACCCTCTCCCTTTTTGTCCCCTAATTCATCCAGTTGTGCAATGCATATGCTTATTTGTAAATTTGATCTTTATTTATGTTTTCAAATAGGTTTCAAAGTCCAAAAATGCAAGATTATGCTTTTGTGTATCATTAAGCGCCCTGGCTTTGCGCACACATAAATAATACACATGGCAGGAATTTTAATCAATTGTCTTGCAACATTAAATGCTTCTGGACACATTTTCTGGCAAAATAATAAAAAATAAAAATCCTACTGCAAAATCTGCCCTGCAGAACTAGCTCTCTCACTTTCTCTCTCTCTATCTTGCTTTATCTCTTTCTCTCTTGCACTTTTTCTCCTCTCTCTGCCTTGCTCTATCTCTCTTTCTCTCCCTCTCTCTCTCAGTCAGTCCCTCATTCTTTCTCTTCTCATGTTGTCGTCCCTGGAAAATGTGTGAGGATGGGTCATTTTATCATTCATTCTGGAATCCATTGTGACAGACTGATGGTATGACACCTTTCAATATCCAAGGGAAGCTGGAGCAAAAGGAGAGGGGTGATGAAAAACAGTCCATGGATATGGGGGGGGGGGGGGTAATGAGGGTAATGGGGGAAAGGGGAGGGGGGGCTCATTACACCCCAGTGCTGCAGCTCTCCTGTGTTCCTGGCCACAATCTGCTCTACTGCCCTCCTGATATATTCCAACCCTATTACACCTGTCAGTCTCCCTGCCCCAGGAAAAAGAAACTCTGACCTACGCTTCTGCCAACACGCACACACACACACACACGCACACGCACACACATGCACACACACACACACACACACATATACACACGCACGCACATACACACACACATACACATGTACACACACAAGCACACACGCACACACACATGCAGGCATGCACATACACACACACATACACATGTACACACGCACACACCTCATCACCTTTTGCTCTGTCATCCTTCTCTGACCTCATATCTCTTGGTGGTTGTGATTTCAGATAAATATCACTGGATGGGGCTTGTCTCCAGCCTCTGGCGATGTGTTCTGGGGGTTTAATAATATTGGGGTGAACCTCCATCCTCTAACTGACATAATGTAACTCAGCACAATCTGATAGAGCTTCACTGCAGGCCTCCTCCTAACCCACTCATCCATCCACCCAGTCTTGAGCTCTCATGAGAAAGTATATCCCTCTATCTTTATTCTCCAGAGAAAATCTTTTTTGGCGGGGACGGGGGCGGCAGGATATTTTGGCCAATGCCGTCACTCCCCGTGCCCACCAGATAAACACAGTTAAACACTAACCTCCACTACCTACAGACTTACTGCTAAACACTAACCTCCTCTACCCTCAACTTTACTATTAAACACTAACCTCCACTACTCTCAACTTTACCGTTAAACACTAACCTCCTCTACCCTCAACTTTACCATTAAACACTAACCTCCACTACCTGCAGACTTACCGTTAAATACTAACCTCCACTACTCTCAACTTTACAGTTAAACACTAACCTCCACTACCCTCAACTTTACAGTTAAACACTAACCTCCACTACCTGCAGACTTACCGTTAAATACTAACCTCCACTACTCTCAACTTTACAGTTAAACACTAACCTCCACTACCCTCAACTTTACAGTTAAACACTAACCTCCACTACCTGCAGCCTTACAGTTAAACACTAACCTCCTCTACCCTCAACTTTACTATTAAACACTAACCTCCACTACCTGCAGCCTTACAGTTAAACACTAACCTCCTCTACCCTCAACTTTATCGTTAAACACTAACCTCCTCTACCCTCAACTTTACCATTAAACACTAACCTCCTCTACCCTCAACTTTACCATTAAACACTAACCTCCTCTACCCTCAACTTTACCATTAAACACTAACCTCCTCTACCCTCAACTTTATCGTTAAATACTACCCTCAGTCTTACCATTACATATAAGGCACACACACACACTCACACGCACACACACACATGCACACACTCAGAAACACACACACACACACATACACACACACACTATCTCTCACACACATTGTAATTCCTCTGCACATCCTGCAGGTGTTGAGGTGACAGCCTACCCATGCTCTCGCTATTAGCCATTAGCATTCCAAGCGGCAGACTCAAAAACAAAGAATAACAATGAGGAACAGAGCCAGGGGGCTGTGTGTGTGTGTGTGTGTGTGGGTGGAGGGGGGGTGGGGGGGGGGCGGTTACGCTCGGACCATGATGGACGCCTCACAATCTATTACCTGTCAGCACTGTCGTTCACCAGACCGGAGAGAGAGGGACCTTCCCGCCTACCTTCCCCCATAATCACGCTCACAGTTTCTCTTCACATTTCAGCACTTTTCGACACAGGGGGGCCATGACGAAGCACCTTCTTCACGGGCACCAACATTTTAAATCCGCTCGTTCATTCTCATTTCATTCGGTGGGGTGGGTGGGCGGTCGGGGGGGCGGGGGGTGGAGGGGTGGGGGGGGAGGGGGGAGGTGGTGGTGGGCATTCCTTTCCGACGGAAAATAAATCAGGGACCTCAATTATCAGGCGCGACAGTGTCTCTCCGTCCCCGGGCGCTGTAAATGGGCCACTATTATGGGATGTGGTTTCTCTGCACTCGCGGCGGCTCTTGTCCACGGCCGAGCCTCCTGGGCCCTTGTTATGCCCCCGTGTGACGTTTTCAGGGCTTCTTATTGGGGGGACACGCCGTGCCAAGTTGTCATATCACTTTTCACAGAGCTCAGGATCGCAGGAAGTCTCATTACCGTGCTCCGATATGTCCCTTTGTCACTCATACAATGCAGAAAGTAGGTCACAGCGACCCTCGAACGGAGAAGACCAGGACACACACACACACACACACACATACACCTGTACAAGTACATAGGGGCACAAATAGGCAAACATACTTGCAACACACACAACTGCTCATATATACACATGCACACACACACACACATACAGGCACACACAAACAAACAAAATATACACACACACACACACAAACAAACAAAATACAAACACACACACACACACATGCGTGCATACACACACACACATATACACACACACATACAGGCACACACAAATAAACAAAATATACACACACACACACACACACAAACAAACAAAATACAAACACACACACACACACAAACAAAATACAAACACACACACACACACACGCATACACACACACACGCACCACTGTGTGACCCTGACCTGTTCCATCTGGTTCCGCTCTGTGTGGCACAAGCAGAGCTGTGTAGCAAGAGAATATTAAACCGCATATTGCCCCCACACATCCCCCCCACCCCCCACACAGACCCTCCGCCTGCCCGGTCCCAGCCCACAGGAAGCAGCCACTACACTGAGATGGATGTAGGCCCGGTCAGGAATATTTTCCATCTGATTAGGGGAGCCTTCGTCTGATTAGAGTGCCTACCTGGCACCGTTTGCCGAAATATTTCACTCTCCACGAGGCCTGTTGTCCATTCTTCATTCTTAAGTTGCAGAACAGATGTTCCGGGCTGGTTGTGACGGACAGGCCATTTGTAGCCAACGCACAGCCATTGGTCCATAAAAGATTTTTAAATGCTTTTTGTTTTTTTTAAAACATGTGTGATGTCCAGCATGTGTTAAATTCTCACTTGTAAGGGCCCCTATAAATGCCCAGCTGTAGGCTATATAACTGAGTAACGTCTTTCAGTCCTGGAAATGGCACATCCAGTTCTCCCACTGAGAGCTGGATGAAGTTAAAAGGCTTCAGAACTGATCGTTGTGGGGGGGCGGGGGGGACACATGTCCCCAAGCCCTTATGAGGGTGAGACAGAGGTTAGTCGAGCTTTACGGTTTGGGTTTGGGTTAAACGGAGGCTAGCCTAGCTTCAGCCAGCGCTGTTTAGACACAGATTAAGACTCAATCGGCAGGGCTATTCCACTCCGCTGATGCTATCCTTCATAAGGGCACATAGAGGGAAGAGGGTGTGCCACACGTCACTCCTGGATTTGCCTCGTCATTGACAAAGCCTTCAGAAACCAAATTCTATAGCACTGTAATGTTAGCAGAACATGTCGTAATAGTAGGAGCAATAATAATGTAATAATGCAGTAATAATGTAGTAATAATAATAGTGATATTAGCAGCAGATTTAGTAATAGTTTCAGTAATAATGTAGCAATAATAATATAAGCATTAGCAGTAGTAAAGCAGTAGAAATTGTAATAGTTATTGTAGTAGCAGTGTCAGCAGTTTTAGTCTTAGTCTTAGTAGTAGCAGTAATAGTAGCTGTAGTATTAGTAGTAGAAGCAGTAGTAGTAGCAGCAGTAGTACTATAGTAGTAGTAGTAACAGTAGTAGTAGTAGTAGTAGTAGCAATAGCTGTAGCAGTAGTAGTAGCAGTAGAAGCAGCAGTAGTAGTAGAATAATCAGTGTTATAGCAGCATTAGTAGTAGGTGTTGTAGTAGGACAGATAAAAGCATATTCATATTCATATTCATATTATTTTGCTCGAAGGTACAGGGCAGCGCCGCTTATGGGAATGCAAGGATTCCACTGGCGGGATAACTCTTCCCACAGCACAATGCTGTCCGGCCATGAGCTCACCCCTTCAGTGAAAGCTCACAGCTTGAAACTGGAACGAACTCCACTAGCTGTGGGTAAGAATCGATGTTGAGGAGGCGGGTCCACAACGACAAACTGCAAAAAAACAAAAACGAAAAAAACCAGAACTTCAGAGAGACGCCGAGGCACCTGCCGGGAACGGGACGGCTCCGCTCGAGGTCGCGTAGCTCGTGAAGCAGCAGTCCCGCACGCAGAGGGGTGAGGGGGACCACCTTTTCACAGTCTGCGGTAGGACAGACTGAACCTCCGTGTTCGCTGATCCTGAGCCTGATGCTTCGCTCCAGAGCGCTGAGCTGGGCCGCGGTGCGTCACAGAAACAGAGTCCTCCTCTGACACATGTCTGCTACACATGGTTCCACACGCACAGCTGCAATCACAGAGCTTGTGTGTGTGTCTGTGTGTGTATCTCTCTCTCTCTCTCTCTCTTTCTCTCTCTCTCTCTCACTCACTCACTCACTCTCTCTTTCTCTCTCTCTCTCTCTTTTCAGCATAACCAGAAAGCAAACCTGTGGGAAAAAATGGAAAAAAGAAATAGCCCCGTGTTGGTGCCTTACTTCAGTGGAAGCCACGGCTTTTCAGAGAGAGGCTTTTTAAATGTGAGAAAAGTGATAGGGGGATTATGATGTGTCATATTTAGCTCGTTGGCTTTGGATATGCAGCACCGCAAAGCCATTCACTGGATTAAGTTTCATGTTCTGTTGCTTGTAGCTCCTGGATGTGTTAAAAGTTTTTTTTTTCGTATTTACAATCGTATAAGTACATCATGTTATGGGTGTCAATTTTTCCCATGGTAGCTCATGTTTCATAAATACATACATACATACATAAAAACAAAGTTAGATAGATACATTACATTACATTTATTTTGCAGATGCTTTCATCCAAATATAGCTGGATAGATAGATAAATGTGTGGTGAGCGTTCTGTTGCAAAATGGCTGCCGTGCTTCACCCAGGTGGGTGCTACACTTTGGTGGTGGGTGAGGCAAGTTCCCCCTCATCACCTCATCATTCCCCCTCAAGCACTTTGAGCATCAGGAAAAGTGCTATATAAATTCAGTCTTTCATTCTTTCATTCATTCATAGATGCCTTTGTTTGTCTGTTAGCTTGTATGCATTTGGGGGGTTTGTTTGTTCATGAAGCACATAATAGTTAATAAATTTTAAAAAGACAAGTTTGGATTAGGATGGAACCTTGGGGGCGGGGAAAAAAGTTAATGGCCAGATGCTGGGGCTGCTACAGCACCGCCACCACTAGGGGGCGCACGCTGCTCCTGATTCCAGACGAAGCCGACGTGGGCCGGCTACCAAGAGCTTTGAAACCTTCAGCCATCGATTCATAGCGGGGGGGGGGGGGGGGTGAGTCCGAGCAAAACAGGGCAATCAAAGCAGCCGTTTGTTTTTGCTTTCAAAGGCACTCGTGATATTGTTCTGGGACTTTCGAAAACCGGGAAGAAGTGTTTGCTTCAGGCAAGGCGGCCATTGTGTTACATTGCATCGCGGTACAATCACTTAGCGGGAGGCCTTGCCCTGAGAGACTTAAAGAAGTGGAGAATATCAGTGTTAGTCTCAGAAATACAAAAGAACAATTTCACTGAGAAGGCACAGAGGCTCTTTTATAATCAATAAGTGTTGTGTGAACCCAACACACAACAGTTTGTATTGTGACAAAAGACAGATAACTGGACATATAACCTACCTTTTACAGAGCTATGGCTTTAACATTACCCCCAAAAGTAAATCCAAAGAAAAAAAGATTATATGAATAGGTGGTGGAAATCTGAAGAGGTGGGTCTTCAGTCTGCATTGGAAGATGGGCAGGGTTTCTGCTGTTCTGACTGCAGTGGGAAGATGGGCAGGGTTTCTGCTGTTCTGACTGCAGTGGGAAGATGGGCAGGGTTTCTGCTGTTCTGACTGCAGTGGGAAGATGGGCAGGGTTTCTGCTGTTCTGACTGCAGTGGGAAGATGGGCAGGGTTTCTGCTGTTCTGACTGCAGTGGGAAGATGGGCAGGGTTTCTGCTGTTCTGACTGCAGTGGGAAGATGGGCAGGGTTTCTGCTGTTCTGACTGCAGTGGGAAGTTCATTCCATCGGATTGGGGAACTGGCAAAAATGTGAGCTGGAAGTGAAGGCCCATAGAGAAGGCGGGGGGGGGGGGGGGCGCTGGGTGGAGGGTAAGTACCCTGAAGTAGCAGAACAGAGAGTTCTGTTTGGTGTGTCAGGTCTGATGATCTTTTGAAGATATAGCAGAGCTGTCTCTTTAGCTGCCTGATCGAGCTAGTATTAAGCAGTCAGCAAAATCAGTTCTGTTTAGAAGTTCATTTGAGTGATGCTGCGGGGTGGTGAATCCCCAGGAGCGTGTTTGGTTGGACACATCATTCGTTTCAATGGATGGGATCCAATTCCACATTAATTCAGTCAGCTCACGAAATGAAACGACATTTGATTCATGAATTGGGAAATTGCCCAAAATGGTTCTTTGAAGACTTGCACGACCCCAAACTTTGCACAGTGTAAAACGGAGTTTTAAATCACTGGCTGTAAAAAAAAAAAAAGAAAAAAAAAGAATTTTTTTGAACCTGCCAACTCCCCTCGGAAATTGTAAAAGAGATACTGAAGAGGGAAGGAAGGGATGAAGTTAAATGACAGCCCTGTGCTGAACTGCTGGTCATCTTTGCAAAGAACAGCTCCCTGGAGATCAAGTCAGGATCCCCTGAAGCATATCCAAATCCTGTCATTAAACAAAGGCGGAGGGACCCCCCCCCACCACCACCACCACAGCCCCTCCCCCCCATCCACCACCACCAGCACAATCCTCAGAACCTCAGCGCATCAATCAAGCGCTAGCCCCCCCCCCCCCCCACCCCCCCCCCTTAAGGAAATGGGCTTTTCCCCAGAGGCATTTGTTGAACTTGTCCAGCTAATTGGGCCAATGAAAAGAACAGGAAACATGTGGGGAATAAAGCCAACGCCCCCCCTCCCCCCATAGTTCACCCAAGCATTGTTATACCCCACCCTCCCCCACCCCTGCAGTTCATTTAAGCATTGCTACTCCCACCGTCCCCCACCGCTGTGGGAGCACTAGAGCTGCCCATCTCCCTAAACTCCTGTACCCCTCAATACAGGCCTCCTTCAGAGTGGAGGAGCACAGACAGTTGTTTGACCCACTACAACCCCCCCCCCCCCCCCCCCCGTGCACCCCCATTTTAGCTCACGCAGCCGTCTGAGGCATCAGAGAGGAGGATGCCCATGCCAGCCGAGGGGTGTTAAGTGGAGTCAAAAAAAAGGCAGAGGGACAGCACTGCTCGCTCTCTCTGGGTGTGCATGGCACAAGCCTCACATTCAGACGTATTTTTAAAATGTGAGTGCTGTTTTTTTTTTCTCTTGTTTTGGAAGGGGGGAGTGGGGGACTGACAGAACTGAACTTAGCCAGCTTTGCAGAATGTTCCACCCCCCCCACCCCCCATCCCTCACCCTCACCAGGTGGTTGTCACGGTAACGGCATGACTCACACACACCTCACATGCTGGCAGCGGCAGCATGCGTTGCACAAGAATCATGAGTGTCTGCCGATGATGTCACAGCCCGGAGAGAGTACAGGGGTCTGCAGGGGTCACTCTGAGAAGGGGAGGCGGAGCTCGTGCACAACGCCAGCGGAAATAGGGGAAGGGGGATGGAGGAGGGGGGTTTCTCCACAGCCCACCTGCCCCCAATCAGAGTGCAGCAGCAGGTCCCCCCACTACAGCACTGTGGAGTCACTAATAGACTCTCCTGTGTACAACTCGGCATTCAATCCCAGAAGCAGTGGGAAGGCGGGGCGGGGGGGGGGGGGGGGGAGTGGGGGGGGGGGGTTCTGGTAGTGAATGAAAAATCATTATTTTTCCATCTGTCAGGGTGCCGGTTGGCCAACGGCCATTCATCCAGTGATTCTGTCACCACTGACACCCCTGCCCCGACCCCTCCTTCCCCCAGCCTGGTTCGCTTCTCATGCCCCCCTCTCCTCTCCTCTCCTCTCCTCGTTCCCCCCTCTCCCCAGACAGAAACAGAAACAGAGAAGAGAAGAGCGGTGTGTGGACAGGTCTTCCATGATGAATGTGCAGCCACGCTCTGAATATCATTAATAAAACACTGTCGCCCGAGACATCGGTCTTCCCATTCCCATCCTCACCCTTACCCACTGACTCCCCTCCCCGAGTCCTTTTCTCCATATTTATATCTCACCCCCTCTCTCCCTCTCCCAGTCATTCTCTCTTACCACTGCTCTCTCTGTCTCTCTCTCACTCCCTTTCTCCCTGTCATTCTCTCTTTCCATCACTCTCTCTCTCACTCTCTTTCTCCCTGTCATTCTCTCTTTCCATCACTCTCTCTCTCACTCCCTTTCTCCATGTTATTCTCTCTTCTTCTCCCTGACCCTTTCTCTCCTGCTCCCTTTCTTCCTGTGATTTTCTCTCTCTCTCCTTTTCCCTCTATTTTTCATTCCTCTCTTTCCAGCTTCCTTCTCACCCTGTAGTTCTCTTTCCCGGCTTTTACTCACTGTCTCTCACTCTTTCTCTCTCTCATTCCTTCTATCCCCCTGTTATTCTTGGTCTGCTTGAGCTGAATCTTTTCCCGCTACCTCTCTCGTTTCATTTTCTTAATCCCTCCTTTTTTTGATGTTTCATGTACTGTAACTAGTCTGAGAATGTGAATAATTGGGTCTGGCACTGATGCTTATAAATCCCCCCTTACAATTCACTTGGTCAGGGTGTGAGTCAATTCAGGAAATTAACCGAATTTCAGTAGATGAACTGAAACATCACTATTGAACATTACAGTCATTTTTCAATAAATTGTCCAAAAGAAATAGAACTGGGGTAAAATCGACTCCCCCCAATCCTGACACTCTTACAGTCTAAGTTGCTCTGGATAACAACTTCTGCTAAATGAGTGTCATTTAATGTAATTTAATGTAACGTTACGTTCAATGCTCCATGAAGGTGGGCGTGCTTTTTTCAGACAAAGTCTAACTCGCTTAACCCAGTGACTCCCAAACTCGTCCCGCACGTTGGCTTTCATTCCAACTATAATTGCGATATCTGAAGAATAATGATCCGATAATTGTTTTTAATTAGCCATTTTTAATGTCTTATCAGGGATGATTTACCCTCGCGATGCCACATTATGTCAGAAACAGATTTTCGTGTTACAAGGGATGAATATTGCGTATTTATTAAAATGCTTTTAATCAGGCAGATCAGTTCGCAGAGGGCTCATTGTCTCCAATGTGCCGTGGTGAATGACTCGTTTTGAACAAGGTCATATTTTCAGTGAGCTTCATGGTAGACCTGCAGCTGGGCAGGAATTCAATGAACACTTGTCCACAACTTTGTTTCACAGTGCCATGAAAAAGTATTTGGCCCTTTCCTGATTTCCTCTAGTATTGCATATTGGTCACACTAAATGGTTTCAGATATTTTGGCACAATGTAATATTAGGCAAAGTAAAAGCAAAACACATTTTTAAAAAATCATTATTACATTTATTCAATGAGAAAATTAATCAAACATTCAGACGGTAGACTGGAGAGCCGTAATGTCTGCAGGGTTTCGCAGTTGCTTTTCACCCAGCATCCAATTAAGGCGTTAAGAGCGATACGTGCGGAATCGTCGGTCAATCAGCAGCATAAATGAAACACAACAGTCGTTGAAACAGTCAAATATGATGCCGCGCCCCCCGGGGACTGCGTTCCGAAACCTGCGCTCAAGGCGCCGTACCTGCGTACCTGCGTACCTGCGTACCTGTCAGCTTTCGAGGAATGCGTTTCACGCGCAGTTGTTTGGGTTCTGAACATCTGGAGGACGGAAAACTGAGGCACAGAGACAACGGCGACGCCCACGCCGACACGCCTCACATCCCCAGGTGGTACCTTTGCCGCAGTCAGGTTGCTCATCGACGCAGGAACCACTGAAGCGACTGTGCAATATGAAGCGAGTGGTGGGGGCGGTGGGGGTTTGGGGGGGGGGGGAGGGGAGGGTTAAAGGCATTTCACTGTTAGCTGCCAGCACTAATTCACCTAAAAATATTACGAAATTGTTTTTTTTTGAGGAGGAGGAAACACAGAGAGAACTGCAGAACTTGGTTTGCAATTAACACTTCTGCTCAGGAGTGGCTCGTTGTTTTGACTTTGTTGTGAATGTGATGGGATAGCGGACCGGTGGGGCGAGGGCAGGGCTATCTTGTATATTCTAAACATTTCTTATCCCCCTTCATTGACCCCCCCAGCCAGTTACGCACTTGGCACTCACCCAGACAGATGGCGGCCTAGGCGATCGTCTATGTCACTGTGTATACGCTAAGTCTTCTGTGCTCTGCAGTAGGCGCCGTGGAACATGAAATGCATGCAAAATAATTTTTTTTGTGTCAGGCATTTCGTACGTTTTGTCAAGAGCATTTCACATAGAATGAAGTTTTAACTTTCTTATCTAGACTCACCACACCACCAAGCATTGCTCAAAATATCTGTCCCCTTCTAAAGCGGTTTGCATTAGTCATGCATTTGCATTTAGACAGTAAATGTCTAAGCCTGCTCTGAATCTGGATAGTTCAGCCAATGGCAGGCAACACCTGGGAGGGTCCAGGGTTCAAGGTCCCTGTTCAGGTGACGCATTTGACCGTGTCATGCACCCACCAAAAAGCACACCAGCGGAGCGTTCTAAGACATGGATCATCTCTCCGTGAAGGTGGCTGTCTGGCTTCGAGGCAAAGACAAAAGTGTTTAAATTGTTTTTAGTTTAAAGTGTTTTTTTTTTATTTTATTTTTTTTTATTTGAAATGGATCAGCTTTACATTCCAATTGTGGCTCCAGCCTCCACCAGGCGTCGTTAGTAACCTGAGTAACGGCATCTGAGGAATTTCCTTTGCTGTTTAGAAACTGAGATTAGCGTCTTCCTACCTCCAGCCATAGGGTCAGCCGGTTCTCATAGCCTCTGTGGAGGAAAGACAGTGAAGGACAGCGTAGTTTTGATTGGATACTCATTTTTCAGTGACGGCAACCTGGGCCCACGTGCTACTGCGACGAGACTGCGCAGGTTTGGTGTCAAAGTCAAATTCAGTTCAGTCGATGCAGGAAATCAATTGGAAATTCAATCCATGCATTGCAATGCTCCCATAAGCTTCTATGGAGTTTTTTTTTTCTTTTTTTTTTTGCATATTCATCTCCTGAACTGATTGAATTAAACAGGGAACTGACCCCAACGCTGGCACTGTCTCTAATTACATACTCCTGTTGAATCTATTCATATGGGCTTACGCACTCAATAAGAGTGTCTACTAAGATGAACATAATATAACGTAACCCACCAGGGGGTGGGGCTTATAAGCCATTCTGAAATGATATCAGTCATGACACGGTTATCACCGAGAGCCGTCAACAGACAGTAAAAAAGCCCTGTTGGTCCAGGTCTCTCATTGGATGACGAAAGCCAGACATTCTTTACAGCACCGGACCACATCGGTTATAATTTTCCCAGCATTCAATTGGGGGGGGGGGGGGGGGGGGGTATGGAGAGCAGTGCAGGACAGCTGGGAAGAGCAGATTTTAAAATCTGGGGGGTGATGTAGATTTTACCGTCCTCGCCTGCACAAGCATGCGGAGTACATGCAGAGTGCATGCTGTGTGTGTGTGCGTGTGTGTGTGTGCTGAAGTGTATGTGTGTGTGTGTATATGTTTGTGTTTGTGCGTGGGGTGTGTGTGTATGTTCATGTATGGGGGTGTGTATGTATGTGTGTGTATGCGCGGGTGCATGCGTGTGTGTGTGTGTGTGTGTGTGTGTGTGTGTGTGTGCACGTGTGTATGCATTGTTAAGCGCATGCATGTATGCCCATTGTGCATAAGGTTGCATGTGTGTTTATTTAGCCCCCTCCCCTGCCACCCCGTAGATACCCAGGCTGCAGCGGCCCGGGCAGAGTAACATGCAGCTGTGAGCTTGGGCACAGGACCAGCCTCATACGTCTCCATCCAGCACCGAGGCGCTGAGGCACTGAGGATCAGAGACCTGGGGCCAGATGGCACCCTGATTGCCTTCCATCTTTCTGCATTGAGACAGAGAGCCCAGAGCGCCTTGCGCACACGCACACACACACGCGCACACACACACACGCACACACGCGCACACACACACACACACACACACACACACGCGCACACACACACACGCACACACGCGCACACACACACACACACACACACACACACACGCACACGCACACGCACGCACACACACACACACGCACACACACACACACACACACACGCGCACACGCACACGCACACACACACAAGCACATGCACCCACACATGCAGGGCTACACGCGTCACGCTCATTAGGATCTGAATGGGAGAGATTTGAGTTTTAACAAACCTTTATTGTACAATACACAGCCAATGGCAATAAACCAAAATTACGAAAAAAATATATATATATAAAAAACAAAGGGAGAAAGAAAAACAATAGGACGCACAATTAACATAAACCATTAGAGAGAGAGAGAGAGAGAGAAATCTATTGGAGATGAAAACATTTTTTTAAAAAGCCCACATGAACATTAAGCCTTTTCAGAGGGCTAGCATTCTCTGCTCTGCACACAGTGAGAGTCGCGGTGAGGAAGCGGGATGGCGGGATGGCAGAACGGCGGGATGGCGGGATGGCAGAACGGCGGGATGGCGAGACGGCGGGAGTGTTGCCGTGGCGCTGCGGAGCGCCGTGCGTGCCGTGTGGATCCCCGCAGACACCGCGGCGCTCCGGCTGAACTGATTACCGCGGCGGCCTGATTGCCCCTCTCCCATCTGCTCAGCTTCGCTCAATCGCAACTTTCCCCCCCAGACTAAGGGGGGGCAGGTGGGCTGATACTCAGAGACAGCACTAAATCAACTCCTCCACCACCACACCCTTACCCCCCCCCCCCCCCCCCCCCCCCCCCCTTCCCTGGAAGGAAAAGACACCAGTATGCTTCTCAGGATTTCTTTTTTTATGTGGCGCATAAAGCTTGTTGTAATTTGAAGATTATAAAAATATTTAAATACCCATTTTTCAATGTGTACCTTTCTTTTTTTCTTTTTTGCCTGTTGGTAATAATCTGTCTACAAACGTGCAGCCGCGTCCTCCCCAATGTTTTGCTCAGCTTGCGTCAAACTGTCTGCAGCTTCTCCCCTCTGTCTCTCTCGGTCTCTCTCTCTCTCTTTCTGTCTCTCTCTCTCTCTCTCTCTCTCTCTCTCTCTCTCTCGTTCTCTCTCTCTGTCTCTTTCTGTCTCTCTCTTTCTGTCTCTCTCTCTCTCTCCTCTCTCTCTCTCTCTCTCTCTTTCTCTCTCTCTTCTGTTTATCTCTCTCTCTCTTACTTTATTATTATTTATTTTGACTTTCTTCTCTCGAATTTCCTCTGTGGAGAGCGAGGGTCCACGGGCGTGCCCCCGTCCTCTTCAGCGAGGAGGTCGTGGATCCCCTAAACGAGGCCGCCTCGATGCAGCCGAACCAGAATCCTCTCTGTGGACAGCAGGAAATGAGGTCACCCAGGCGATCGGCTCAAACGGGGCGGAGCTAAACCGCGGTGTCGGAGAAGGTCGGCCGGGAGCGCTGAAATTGGAATGCTGCCGGGATCCCCGGAGGGCTCCGGCGAAGCAGCGAGCGGACGCTCTTCTGGAGCAGCGCTCCCTCCAGCTCACCTGCAAACACGACCTCTCCCAGACGCTCTTCTGGAGCAGCGCTCCCTCCAGCTCACCTGCAAACACGACCTCTCCCAGACGCTCTTCTGGAGGAGCGCTCCCTCCAGCTCGCCCGCACACACAACCTCTCCCAGACGCTCTTCTGGAGGAGCGCTCCCTCCAGCTCGCCCGCAAACACGACCTCTCCCTTCTGTTCCGCCCGTCGATCCCGCAATGGCGTTTGTGTGCCCCCAGGACGCAGGCGAGCATAGCTCAGGAGGTATGGGAGCTTAGCTCAGGAGGTAAGACCGATTGTCTGGCAGTCGGAGGATTGCCGGTTCGAACCCCGCCCTGGGCGTGTCGAAGTGTCCTTGAGCAAGACACCTAACCCCTAACTGCTCTGGTGAATGAGAGGCATCCATTGTAAAGCGCTTTGGATAAAAGCACTATATAAATGCAGTCCATTTACCAGTTACCATGTCCCAAAAGACAATGGTAATCAGTACGTTATGCTACATCACAATCGCGTGGCAGACGCTGGTGTCCAGATCAACGTACTGAACTGGAGGACTGCGGTGCTAGTTTCAAGAATACAAAAGTGCTACATTGGCGAGAAGGTACAAAAGGCCTATTTATAATCAGTGGCTGTGGCGTTAATCTAACGAACAGCAATGTGCGCTGCAGAAAAAGAAAATGCTACTCGACGGATAGCCTATCTTCACAGAGTAATACCTATACCCTTATCCGAAAAGGAAATGGAAAGAAAGGATATCTGAAAGGGCTCAGGGGATCCAGGGTACAAGACAAGAGGTGAGTCTGCAGTCTGAGTCAGATGATGTCAAATGCACAGGTCAAATGTTATTGGTGACAGAACAAGAGAGAGAGAGAAAGTAAGAGAGAGGAGAGGGAAAGATTGTGAAAGAAATGGAGAAAGACATAAGAGAGAAAAAGAGAGGAGATAGAAAAAGAGGTAGGGAAGAGAGGTGGAGAGAAAGTGAAGGGGAAAAACGGGAGGGGGGGAGAAAGCAAGACAGAAAATTCTTGTAACTTCTGCAGTGAGGTGGGCTTAACGCCAGGAGAGAGCCTGAATCAGCCGTCTGCTCCCCGCAGGAAACAGGACTGCCCCCCGTCCCGTCTGCAGCCTGGCCCGGCCCTGCACATACAGGAGGAAGGCAACGTGGCAAACCCCTCCAATTATAGCGTGAGAGGCCACGGGGGTGTGCAGGTTCAAATCCCGAAGCGCGGCATTGCCCTTGCGCACGGCGCTTCGCTCCAATTGCCTTGGGCGCGCGTCCAATCGGCTACCTCGTCAAATGTCAAGCAGGAGGCCGACCGGCGGTGGCATAAATGACAGCGATTAAGTGAGAAGCGGTTGTTGCTGGCGAATCTGCGGCGGTACTAAGCTCTGTGGGCCAGCGAATATACAAACGCGGCAGGGATTTAAGCCTCGTCTTGGGACGCCAAGCTGGGAATGCGCTGGGAATCGCGAATACGCATGCAAACAGGAGGACCGGCGACGGAACAGAACGGAATTAAAAGGGACAGGACGGCTTGTCAACGGAACAGTGACAATAGGCTGCCACAGTGTGACCGCTGCACATTGGGCCGCCAGCTTTTCAGACTACTCCCCCAACGGCCTCAGAAGAAAGGCTTCCCAAAGGCCCATCAGCGTCTCAGCAGAGGAACCCTGTCTAGTTCAATTGTCGTTGTTGCCAGGCAAAACTATTCAGTCTAGGCGCATTCATACTTTTTTTTCACCTGCCGTAGAGGGTTCCGTTGAGAAGGAAAATGGGTTCTCTCCAGTGGAGACAAGGCAAAGAACCCTTTGTTCTGTGTGTGCCAGGTAAGGAAAACCACCTGCCATGTGGTGTGTTTTTCTTGTTTTTTTTTTTAAAGAAAGCATGTGCCTTCGATCACTGGAAATAGTTGAGTTTGGCAGGGAAAGGGGGGGGAGGGGGGGTCAGTTGAGGTACGAGAGACATGCGCATCTCTGGAGAAAGCAATTTAACACCTGGAATTCCGGGACGATTCGCCAGGTGTTCTCGTTTCACTCAAAGATTCCGTGCGATGCTCGGGGGGGGGGGGGGGGGGGGGGTCTAACAAATGACAGATTTAATCACATATTTTCCAAATGCTCACTTTCCCCCGCCTCACTGAGCGGGTCCTGTGACTGCAGATGACTCGACCTGGTCACGGGCGCGATTCGCACACGATAATTACCTCTCCGCTTTAATATTTTTTACCCTTGATTTGCAAAGTATGCATACTTGTTATGCCAGGAAGACACCTGTTTAATTATCCACTGTCTTTCCACCCCATTGATTTACACTGTAAGCTCGTTTAATTACACAATTCATCACCTTTTAAATATGGAAAAAATTCCTAAAACCCACAATAATTAAAGTCCACTGAAGGATGTCATAAGATTTTTTTTTTTTTTTGCTTTTAATGGCCATGCAAGTTTAGTAGCTGAAGGCTAGCTGCTTGTGGAAGCTTTTTCAGTTTTCCTTTTCTCTTTTCTTCCCCTGTGTTTATTTTTCTTGTCCATGCGGACATTTTCTCATTTGTTTTCCCACTCCGCAGTGTATTAAGCAGGTGTTTGGTGTGATTCGTTGGGTTGACCGGATTTTCACGCTGCGCTTGAAATCATTGAGTGCGTCCACTGTGGCAAGAACGAACACCAAGCTAAAAAAAAAAAAGATAATGAAAACATAATGCCTTTTATTTCCGTTCATGTGCACTGACCAGTAAGGTGCTTTCTTTCAGAGAATTATATTATAACCCCTCTTTATTTCCGTAAATTTGCACTGATCAGTAAATTTCTTTCTTTCAGCAACTTAGCGACTTGCATGTGTTCAGGGTTCTCTTTGCCGGAACATGCCGGGCCTGTCCAAGGGGCCAGCTTTCGGTTCTCAACCTCAGCACCGGATGTAATGTCGCCCCCTGCTGACATCTATGATTTTCTCTCAAAAAGCAAGTTTCCCTATTGGGCTCCATTCATTTTTGACAGCAAAAATAAAATACTTCCACTCAAATATTGATGTTAATGCTGCGCATTAAATTAGGAAGAAAAATCACATTTTTTTCCCGGAGGTAAAATATTTCTTTCCTACCACAGAGACAAATATATATTTTTTTATTTATTATTTATTTTAGCTAATGTCTGCGCTATCCTCGTTGTACACGTGATTTAGAGACACGACTGAGCATGTCTGTTGAGCGAAAATAATTGTACTGGTGTGCTCCCCATAGGTTTCTATCGGCGTCACTGTCTCTCCATATTGTATACTGTAAGGGCCTGTCGCTCCGGTCTCTGCTCCGGCGTAGAGACGTTCCGGGATGTGGGAAGGGCAGTGCCGAGGCGGGCACATTTACTCACAATCAGCACTTCCTGTCCAATTCCATTCTCCATCTCCACCATCAGCAGCAAGCTTATTTTTATTCAAGCTTGCTTCTTCTTTTTTTTTTTCCTCCTCCTGAACAGATTGACTTTTCACTCAACCGTGCTGGAAAGGATAGATTAATATTGTAATTTCTTTTTTAGAAGGGGGTTGATTTGTGTGATTTGTTTTTCCCCCATAAATTATATTATTTATAGGTGAAATATAAGAAGTTCAGGCTCCATAAGTAACCTGCCCAAAGAAGCTTGATTTGAAATAATATGGCTTCTAAATGAAGAATATCTCAGTGACAGGTGTGTAAATTTTATCTATCTTTTCATTTTTGTTTTTTTGCACCCTCTTTCATCCGAAACATGACCCCTTGGTGAATCTGCCCTGCTAACAATTGGGCATTTTGAGTCAAAGCTCAAAAGTGGTCAGTTACTCCTCCCACTAGTAGAAAACAATAAAAATCTATTCTTTTCTCAACAACATTGTTTGAGAAGTATGAAGAGGATAGTCATAGTGGTCCACCGGGGGGGTAGGGGTGATGGGGGTCCCTCCTTAATAAGCCCCTTCTCGAGAAAGGCCACTGGGCCATAATTCATTTAAACGTTCAGATCTCTAAAGAGCACTGACACCTTAACCTGTGCTACTGTCAGACTAATGTCAGACTGACTAATCATTGCAGGGCTGATTCAGTGAGGGGCACATTTTGGAAGATAGCGGGTGCAAGGTATTAGGTATTAGGGCAGTGGTCTCCAACCCTGGTCCTGGAGAGCTACAGGGTCTGCTGGTTTTCATAGTGACTCTGCACTTCATGAATCAATTACAGCAGTTCATTACACAGTTAACTCACCTGGTGTCTTGGGTCTCAACTGGGTACTGATTTTAAGGGGAAAACAAAAACGAGCAGACCCTGTAGCTCTCCAGGACCAGGGTTGGAGATCACTGTATTATGGTTTTAGGTATACTGTGAAAACGCTGTTTGAATCAGGCACTCAATTTGATGCTGACATTAGGGTAGCTCACAGACCCGTATTAGACCCATGGTTTTCCTACGTGACCCAAAGGACTTCTGTGCCCAAAGGTTGAGTTTACCTAAAGCTGTGTTCTAAGTTTACCTAACTTTCGTTTTTTTTCTTTTGAGTCCATAAGGCACTAATGAAAGTGAAACATGCTGTCCAACCTTCAGCTTGGGCTGTCTGTGTATTTCCATTTCAGGAATAAATATGTCTAGTCAAAAAAAATATCATATTTAACGAATACACCGCAGTCACCAGGAACAGCAGCTCACACAAGTGTTCATTCCAGAGTTCGTTTGCTGGCACAGTTGTTTCAACATGGCTGTTGCCTGCAGTGGCGTTGCTTTGTGTAACCGTTTAAAGATTCTGTGGCACCGCACGCCAATCCCTCAAATGCCATGGCTTTAAAATCCCACAAACAGTGAGGCTTTTCAAATGGCACTGTATTGATGACTGGGCAGTTAATTGCTCTATGCCAAACAGGATTGGCCATTAACCTGCAGCGTTTTTGGTCGATTTGTGAGTGTTGTGAGTGTGTGTGAGTGTGTGCGTGTGTGTGTGTGCGTGTGTGCGTGTGCATGTGTGTCGCTGTTGTGCGGGGAGTTCAGAGTGGTAATTTAGACAAAGATAAGCACCCACAGGGAATCACTTTTGGGGAGAAAAGGAAGTGAAAGGTTTCATGAATACCTTTCTTCCTGCCTCTGTTCTTCGGCTGTGAAATGAAGAACGCGGGCTGGAGCCTTGCGCCGTCGTGACGAAGTTCAAAGCGGGCACAAAAGGAGCCTTTTGTGAAGCCTGCCGCCAGGCTGTCGTCGGTGAAAATTGAAATGGTGTCCCCTGTCCTGACCCACGCTGCGCCTGGGGCCCGGAGATACACGCCGCCCTTTCTGACCACACAATGCCACCACGCGCCACGGCCCGCTCTGCGCTGAAAACCCATTCATTTACTCCCCAAATGAACCGCTAATTCCCTTCTTATCTTCGCCTGTGACCCATCGGAAAGGTGGGAGAAGGGAGGCAGGCCTCCCCTACAACACCCCCCCCCCCCCCCTCGCACCCGCGTTTTCACTTAACAGCCTCTCGTTTTATGTAGATGCCGTTTCACTCAGTGTAATGACTTTGCCATTAGACGTCTGAATGATTGGTGTTGGCTTCCTGTAAACACCTCCGCGCAGATGTGCCCCTCAGAGAGCGAGGCAGCGAAGCGCGTTGAACGTGGTCTCAACCTCAAACGCTCCTCAACCACTTCTCAACCGCTCCTCGACCGCTCCTCAACCACTCAACTGCTCCTCGACCGCTCCTCAACCACTCAACCGCTCCTCAACCGCTCCTCAACCACCCAACCGCTCCTCGACCGCTCCTCAACCACTTCTCAACCGCTCCACGACCGCTCCTCAATCACTCAACCGCTCCTCGACCGCTCCTCAACTGCTTCTCAACCGTTCCTCAACCGTTTCTCAACCGCACCGCAAGTACTCCTGAACTGCTCCTGAACCACTCCTCAATGGCCCCTCAACCACTTTGCTTCTCCAAGGCTGGAGGACCACCACAGCTTCCCAAACTATCCCGTTCCCCTTCTCTCCAGAAAAATGGTCCTAATAACCTCCTCTCGGTAACTCAGAATACGTTATCTCTCTGATGCTCAGACATTGTCTCGTATCTGTGGTTCTAAGAAGCTATATAACGACCTCATTTTTGTGAGCACCTATGATAGGATTTTCAAATGCAGTGCATTTAACAGTGAGATCTTATCCTGTTGAGCTGCACTGGTGGAAAAGTCAGTAGTAAGATTTTATTTCAACTACATTCTGTAAAGCCTACATAACATTAAATAAAGATCATAACACGATGTCTAAAGGATGACAGCAACTGTTATTAACAGTCACAACTGTGTATTATATTTCATGACCAATGTCAGCACTGTCATAATGGATGCAGTGATCATTTTGAACCATCGACTTTGTACCTGACTTGTAAGCATCATGCATAATAACAGCACTGTCATAAACAATAGTAATAAAGGGCGATATATCATGATTTTTACTGAGGTGAGTATGCTTTATTCCGTACAGTTCAACTAAAGTGTTACCAAAAGGCTTTCGAAAAGGTCGGTGGGGAGGTTTGTTTCATAGAGGGTTTTTTGTGTTGTGGGGGGTGGGGGATAAGACCTTTGCTGTCACCTCGGTTACTCTCCCAGGACATCCTGACTCCAATATTCATTTAATGTGAAATACATTCTCCCCCCCGCCCCCCCCCCCCAATCCCTCCCCACCCCCAAATCTGATTAGCTGCCCAACTAGTGCAGATGAATGCCTTACAGTTTCCAATGTGAGAACACGAAGGAGAGAGAGAGAACACTTTGTTCGGACAAATCTCATCAGCTATGCATGAAATTCAAACATGAAAAATTCACATCACTGTGAACATGGTCTTTTTCGCTCCCTCTCTCTTTCTCTTGCTCTCTTCCTGGTCCTCCTCTTGCATTCATTCTCTTGCACCAAAACAATGAAAGAGTTGCAAATTTGACCCCTCTCTTCCCCTATCTGGACCTCTGAGCCTCTCTCAAACACTCACACTTAAAATCAGACTTCTCTCCAGCAGTTTTCACTATATCAATATATACGTATACTTGCGAAGAAAGACAGAACTGGTGAGCTCACAAATCACAAAGGTTCACTTGTATCCAAAGGGTGGCATGAGCAACGGAAAGGCCATGGGAACTGCCCAAACTCCAAAGAACCCACATGGTGAAACCAAAATGTGTATGTAGAGAATGTGCCCTTTAACTACATATGAACTGTTTGATCATAAATCTAAAAGTTTGGAGTCCAGAGCTAAATCAAGAAAAATTATGTCTTTGTCCAAAACCTTATGGAGCTCACTGTATAATTATACAGTATGCGTGCAATGTGTTCAGGTGTAAGTCACCATTTAGAAAATGCTTTTCCTCTTGCATTCCAGCCTGTTAGTCACATGACCAGCAGAGGCAGGGCTCTGAAACAGTCCGTATGCTGTCTATTAACAGCGCATAATATAGTGCCTTAAGTGGTCCAGTCCATTCATGTTTTATTGCCCCGTGCTCCAGCGGGGTTGTAAATGCTTCTAACATCCTCAAATAAAAAGCTTCTGCTGTAGCTTTTACAGTAGGGGCATGTGATTCCACCCCCCCCCGCACAAACCCTCCTCCACTTACCCCGCGGGTTATAAAGCGTTCTCTTATGCTCGTTTTAGTTTGACAAATCGGGTTTTTAGCAGCGCTCCTGTTTCACTCGCCGTTTTAAAGCGCTTCCCTGTTGCGTTGCGCTTTGCCTGGCACTCCGGGCGCCCCGTTCAGCACACCTGGCACCTGCTTCAGAATCATCGGCGAGAATCTTAAAAAAGCCCGGAAGCCTCAAACTCGGCTGAGAGAGGCGTGGGAGTTGTTTCTAGGGAAAGTTTATGTTTTTTTTTTTGTTTTTTTTTTGTACGGAAATATTTTTTCTGTATGACCGCGCGCAATACAAAGCCTGCCCTTTGCTGTGTTCCAATCTGGATCTTGCTCGAAAAGGTATTATTTTGTGTATCTGAGCAATCTTTAAAGTTGTTCAGCTGCCTGGTGCTTTGGAAGGATGCCATAGGTCAGGCTCCTCGCAAAACTGGAGCTTATTGATCTGAGGTTTCCTTCTCTTTTCTTTGACATCTTCATTCATAACAAATGTCTCAGCACTGAATAGGGTACTTTACGTGACTCGGTTCATCGACAGCCGTAAAATCGCAGTCTATTTTATAATATTGCATAAATTGTAATGCATTTTTAAAAAAAGGTAAGCACACCACTCGAGCTTCGTTTCACCAATACCTCAGTTCTTCAGTGGCGGTGTAGTCTGAAAACTCAATCGGGGTCAGCTGAACCAAAAACAAAAGCAATTCCCTGGCCACCGCTGATCAAAGCAAGCGAGGTCCAACGGAACTGAAGTGCAAAATTGAGGAAAAAGAACTGCACCAGGCCAGCGTCTAGACAGGAGAACAAAGGGAAAGGCCTCTGGCCTTCTCTCCGGAGAAGGGCCGGGTGAGTATTTGCCAGGCTCAAATCATTGGTGCAGGGGTGACTGTTTTTTCGGAGAACTCCCTCTTTAAGGAACGGAGATTGAGGGCAGCAATGAGTCGATACACAGGGCTTCCACACTCACGGAGAATCTCTAAAATGGAGCTGTTGAAAGGGGCCTGTATGTATACTGGTGTAGGCAAATCGAGTCTACAAATGTGAACATGCCTTCATTGCAACTGAGGTTTCAAGATTCTCCATAGGCAATTTCGAACCCCCCCCCCCCCCAATTAACTTCACAATAGGCAGAGCCAAGCAAGTTCTCTGTCAACACCAGAAGGGAGAGTCCATCCTTTCTGGGACCTACAGACACCATGCCTGTGATTGAGGTCTGCTAGCTCCTGCTTGGTGTCTACTTACTTTGCATTATTTTGCCAGTGGTAGCTGCATGAGATGGGTGTTGGTGGTCACAGTTCTGCTATGTCGCAGTGAACATTAATAAGATTAACCTACAGGGTCCAAGTTAAACTACGCGGTCGTTCCCTGCACTTGGAACTGTACTTCCCTCTAGGGTTTTCAACACACTTGTTCCTGGTTTGGGTTATACACTCTGTTGTACGTCGCTCTGGATAACAGCTGTTCTAGCCTACTGTAAGCAGACTTCGAATCCAAGTTCAAATGTGATGAGAAGGAAAACCCCACACACTGCTCCCCATTGCCATTTATTTAACTGCATTATAAGCACAAAAGTCTGACCAACAGGTCTTCATCAGGTCAGGTGTGTATGTATAGCACAGCTGATGAAGACCGAAGGATGGAAAAGTGTTCAAATAAATTAGTTCCCCTTCAACTCCTGCGTATACACTGGGAGGTGCATATATTTTTCACATGTGCATACATGTGTTCCAGCCAAAGGAACCAATCACACTGACAGTGGATGTCCACATGCTCACTTGTTCACGCCCACATTTAGGCATCTAGCACACGCTCGTATCCAGAGCGACTCGGACAGATGGCATTCTCACATGCGATCCGTCAGCACTGCTCCGCCCTCGCCCCTCTGCGTTCAGAGCCAGGTGGGAGAAGGTTTCCGTCAGACGTCGCTGCGCGGCCCGGACGGCGCCCGGGCCCTGGGTACGCAGGAAGCGCATCGCGAGATTGACAGCGACATTTAAGTGCGTCTGGCAGCTCCCCACCCTTTTAGCGGCTTGATTAATCAGGATGAGAGGCCCAAAGTTATTATTCGCTCAAGCCCCTTTAATATCCAGATAATGGTGTCACATCATCTTTTTTCCCCCCAGAGTCATTTTTCATAATTGTTTTGATGAAGGGGTTAGATTGAGGCGTTGAGTGGGACATGGAAGGATTGGGGTGGGAGGTACGGGGGGGGGGGGGGGGGGGGGGGGGGGGCGTTGGGGGGGCACAGACAAGGTAACACATGGGGGCTTCAGCGGCTCAGTACAAATGAGTATGCTAATGCCAAGTGACACTTACTTAAATGGTGGAAGGAGGGGGAAAGTAATAGTGGTAGAAAATAATGTTTGCTGAAATAAAAAGAAATTGAATGTTAGGCGAGCCATTGATTGGGCAGATGTGCCCGCACAGACCATGGCAGCGGAGGAGAACTTAAATTCTGCTCAGCCGGTCCTGACGTGTCTGGGTCTGGTCTGCCCTGAGTTTAAAACCACAGCAGCACTCCAGCACTGGTAGGATTAGCCTGCAGCGCTGCCGGCCAATGGCCTCCAGCTAGTGGAACTAGCCTCTCTGCTGCCACTTGACGTTTCCGTCTTCGGGCAGGAGCTCGCTGAACTCCGCTGAACTCTGCCACACGCGCGAACGCACGGCGAATAATCTCCTGGATTTTTCGGCAGCTCGGATCACATGACTCCGACTGAGAGCTGGCGTGGAGCGTGCTTCGTTGGCCCCGCCCCCCAACGCAGTGTCACACGGTGAGTGCCTGGTGAGAGAACTACGCCTCCTAGTGGCCTGTGTGTGAGCCGGTGCGCCCCTGAACACATGAACTGAATGTTATTAACGTGCCATTAATACACTTGGAGGAGATTTTTTTAAAAAGGCCTTATCGTCATGGAGATGGGACTCGAAATATCATTCTTACGTGTAAAGGTAGTTTGCATTTTTCAGACAAAGGTTTTCGGCAGCAATAGAAATTCTCTGAAATTACCAAAAAAAAAGAAAAAAAAAAGTCAGAAAAATGTTTGAAGTCTCAGGTCCGGAGGAAGGGGTTTGAATAGGCGTGTGATTAGTTCGCTGCTACCCTCAGTCAGCCCGGGCGAGCCAGCTGTAGCTCATGTTGTGCTGCGCGGGGGGACAGGGGCCGCTCTTTGAATTGGAAAGCGCAGCCGTCCCGCTCCCCGTCTAAACTGGCCGCGGGTCAGCGCCGTTTCCTTCGGCCGAGAAAAGCCGCGCCGCGGCTCACAGGTGTAATCCGCGCCCCCTCCTCGCGCCGCCGCCGTGGGAACCCTGAGGGGCCCGTCCGTCTCCGGGCAACCCCGTGACCTCGGCACAGTGGAGTGGATTAGCGTGGGAACGCTCGGGCTTCAGGCTGTGCCCGGAACTCAGACGGGTTTGATCCGCGGCTGGAGGGCGACTATTTCACTTCACTTCCTTTCACAGGCCTGTGTGTGTGTCTGCACGTGTGTGCGCGTGTGTGTGTGTTTAAGCGTGTGTCTGAGACACAGATAGCGATAAATATAGAGCGAGAGAGCGGGAGGGAGAGAGAGAAAAGGAGATATTCCATGATCCAGACTCACTCCAAAATGCCCCCGCGATGCGGAGCGCTAAAAACACAGGAAGGATTCCTCTCGGCCAGCCAGTCCCGAAGCTCACCGACCTGAGCAGCGCCGCCCTCAGGCTCCACAGGAAGCGCTTTCTGTCAGAGCGAACCAAATTATCAAAGGCCTCGAACGCGCTTCCTGTCAGAGCGAACCAAATTACCAAAGGCCTCGAACGCCCATCGTGTGGACCTCTGAGACGCGAACACAAAGCTCAGATGGAACCACGTTGGGTCCTAAGCAGGAAACACAACCCGATCGCTACCAAAAACAGAAAGCAGCGGGACATCCTGACTAAATATCTCCTAACAGTGATTGGATAGCCCGGCTGAGGCAGATCTGTCTCTCTGGGACGTGACAGGACCTGACAGGTGCAAGAAATCAAAGCAAAATTTCTGGTTTATCCAGTGAAGCTTTCTTTCCCCCAGTGTGTTGGCAGTCTGCTTTTCACAAATAATGTAATCGTTGCTATTTTTTATCTCCCATGTAGGTTCGTGTGACGCATATTATGGTCCGGTTGCATGTTTCATTACCTCGCTCTGTGCGCTCTCTGTGTACGTCTAGCCCAGCACGGCTCAGGTTTCCCGGCCGACAGGTCATTTCTGAAGTGAATTGAACTGATAGTGAGAGAGAAGCCCGTTTTTCTCCACTCCAGCTGAGGAGCTGTCCGCGAGCTGTGGTGCTGAAACCAGCAGTCCGTGGACTGCAAATGACCTCTTTGCATGCCCCCGCCCCCCCCCCCCCCCCCCCAAAACACACACATCCCATTAATATTGCAGTGCTACTGGGGGGTTTCTTCGGCTCCTGGACGGAGAACCGTGGCGGTAATTCAAACCCCGCTTGCCGCTTTCTGTCTTCATTTTACCGCGTCCGTTGTTTACAGTCCCAATCATCGATTTCACACTCCCATCAAGACCACAAAGAAGAGACGCGTGCTCACGACCAGATTTTTCTTCTTCTTCTTCTCGATTATAACCCAGTAAGATAAAGGGCTCTTGGGCCGTCCAATTCCGTTGCCTGGCGCCCGGGCTCTATGGCTACGGAAGGCGTAGATGAAAGGAGCGGACATTGCAAAAGAAACATCTATGGAGGCTTGTTTTCAATTTGCTCCATCCCGTCCTCCGGATCAATACAATACCGCTGTGATTATGTGCGGCAGGTACTGTCTGCAGTGGCCGGATTTGTTACGCAAGAAGAAACGCCCACCAAGCCAGCGTCTCCTGACGTTGGGAAGGCTTGGGTTGTGTTCCTGCGGAGGCCTGCGGATTTAGTCGAGAAAAAGATGTCCGAACGTGCTTTTCAAACACTTTAAAGATATTTCACACCCTTCTGTGTTTTCCACCAACTGGAACATCCACATCTTCTGACTTCAAAGCAACAGCCCCTAAAAGAATAATGCTGCTCACTCACCCACACACACACTCACTCACTCACTCACTCACACACGCACACACACACTCACTCACTCACTCACTCACGCACACACACACTCACCCACACACACACTCACTCACTCACACACACACTCATTCACTCACTCACTCACACACTCACTCACTCACACACACACACACACTCATCCACACACACACTCACTCACCCACACACACACTCACTCACTCACTCACACACACACTCACTCACACACACTCACACACACTCATTCACTCACTCACTCACACACACACACACTCATCCACTCACTCACTCACTCACACACACTCACACACACTCATTCACTCACTCACTCACACACGCACACACACACTCACTCACTCTCCCAATCACTCACTCACGCACACACACACTCACTCACTCACTCACACACACACTCATTCACACACTCATTCACTCACTCACTCACACACACACACTCACTCACTCTCCCACTCACTCACACACTCACTCACTCACTCTCCCTCTGACAGAGTGAGTGGCTCCCCTAAGGTACCACAACAGTGCCTCACTTTACCACTACATGGCCAACTTGAGCTTCCCCAACACTCAGTGCCCTTCAGTTAATAAATGGATTAATTAATCGAAAATAAATCCCAGCAGGGTTCGCACAAAGCCTTCCATTTTCCCCCGTACAGATAGGAGAAGATTCCCAGAGTCCTTCATGGTCAGCAAACAGGCTTTCGGATACTTGCTGGCCCCTTGCCGGCCCAGTCTCTGATCCTCTGATGTCGAACAAACGGTCACCAGAGCCACTTTCCCGGACAAAGCCCTCAGCGGCAGTCTCGCTAGTGACAACAGGCGCCAGTGTTTCTGCGGCCTGCCATGATTAAAAACCCCCGTGCTTTACTTCAATTCTGCTCCGGTCCATTCATCTGCCTGACAGATAGTTGTGCATATTCCATATCAGTGGGGCCATTAATTCCAGTGTCAGTGCGTTAGATTAGGGCCAGCAGAATTGATTCCTCTCTGCGGGCAGGCGTACAGCGGAACACACACACACATGCATGCACACACACACACACATGCACATGCACACACACATGCACACACAGACACACACAGACACACACACATGCACACACACACACACACACACAAGCATGCATGCATATACACACACACACACAGACACACACACATGCACATGCACACACAGGCACACACACACAGACACACACACATGCACACACACACACATGCACATGCACACACAGGTACACACACAGACACACACATGCACACACACGCACGCATGCACACACACACAAGCATGCATGCATATACACACACACACACAGACAGGAACACACACATGCACACACACACAAGAATGCATGCATATACACACACACATAGACACACACACACACAAACACTCACAGTCTCTTTTACATAAACAAATACAGCAAAGACCTGTTTGTGGAATATATTTATATATCCCATGGCAACAAGGAAATAATGACTATTTTAAACTGATTAAAGATTGTATTTTATAATTTTAAAAAACCTTCTCAATCATAATTAGATTACCTCTTATCCTTTGAATGCATTATCAGATAAAATGTGCGATGGAACATAGATTTCTGCATCAATAATGTCCACTTAAAGCAATGAACAAAAGGCTGAACTCAAATATTAAATTGAATGTTGCCTCATTTTATCTGTTCAATAGGTGTAGGATGAATAAAGCTCCGTGTATGACAAACCATCTGCAATAACCTAAAATAAAACTATAATTCAATGATAACGTGTGTATGTTTGAGCACGTCCATGTACTTCTGTGCGTCATCTATAAACATGTCATCTTGATATGATTAATATTTTTCAGTTCCTTTTTTGTTTTATAATATGAGATACTACTAAAGACATACACGCTAAATACATACTTATTGAGAAGGTTTTGATGTGCGTGCGCCATAAAGACAGTCTTTCATATTTCTAAATACAGTGATTGCTTTATTAAGCCATTTGCCATGACTCTCCTTTCTTTTATTCAAGATACCGAGCATGTCCTTGATGAGCATATTAATAATATTGCCAATACATTTATAGTTACTATGGATGTTGCTTCCCGATATAGTAATATTGTAAATTGCAGATAACATCTTACTTAGGAACATCCGGACGCATTAAGAAACAATCTACAATTTGAATCTGTTGATACTCCACCACATGAGTTCATTTTGAAACTGACAGAGTAGGCTCTTAATAATAATGCATCAGGATAAACTATTTTGACAGAGTCACAGCACAGTCTTGGGTGCCTGTTTTGTGCAACATTAAGCATGTCTTTTTCTTGGCTTGTGGGAAGATAAGTTTGTACTGGGTCCAGCCAGTCCCTACCATAGTAATATGATTTGGTATGGGAGATATATTGATGATTTAATATTTTTTTACAACGGTCTCCATTGTAAAATGTCTTTTGGATTTCCATAGATATTTAAATTCTACTTCTGATGGCTTGAAACTCAAATTTGAGTATAAGCAAAAATTAATTTCTTAGATCTTAAAAGATCTAAGATAAAGATCTTCTTATTTTTAACAAACAACTACAGATAGCAATTCACTGTTACATGCACACAGTTTTCATCCTCCTTTTCTTATCAATAATATTCCATTTGGACCATTTCAGCGGTTACAGCTGGAAGGAGACGACAAATGTGTTTTATTGGAACACAAAGGGGGCCCCTAAAGGGACATTTTGGATAGGTCTTATTTAACAGCTAAATCCATGAACCAAAAATGTTTGCTAGACAGTAAACACAAATTACAATATAGTCCCAAGACTGTTTTTGTTACACAATACAGCAGACAAGCCAAATTTGTAACATAATCAAACGAAATTGTTGTTAAGCGATCCCACTATACATTAATTGTTTCCTGGGCCTCCTTTTGATTTCATAAGGGCCCCCCCTTTGCAGGACAAACTTGTCCATAGTTATTTATCTCCTAATAAATCATGGTTCAACAAACCAATGAGGAACTTTTCTTGTGTCAGCCGTTGCCTTTGTGGCAACAGAGACAGGTTTGTGGACATGTTCGCTAATAGATAATTTAATAGACTTGAGTGTCCATGTGGTTGTTTTTACGTGGGGAAAACCAAGATGAGGTTTAAGGACAGCCTGGGGAAACACAAGACTGCCATCTGTACAAAAAAAAAAAAAACTTAATTACCCCGCGGCTGCTTACTATGAGCAAAAAAAAGGCAAGGCAGTCCATCCTTATTGAAACCTGTGGCTCTTGTAGTTACATCCAGGGCAAATATAGGGTGGTGATAAATTAAAGAGACTCCTTCAAATGAAACCGATCATTCACCCTTTCCTTTGACTTATATGTTTATGCGAGTCTTTCAGTGTATCTTTTGCTATTTGTGTGTATTTATGATGCAGATGTGCATTTTTCATTGCATGTGTTTCTTTATATCATGTTTTTAGTGTGTGGTACAGTGATACCCTGTATGTCAGTGGTGTCAAACTCATGCCATGGAGGGCCGTGTGTATGCAGGTTTTCATTCCAACCAATTAATGCTGCCTTAATTGAGTCCAATTACTCATTCAGCCATATGCGTTTAACTGCATTGAAGCACAGAATATAAGAAAATTTTTATTTAGACAATGCGGGTCACCATAGACGTCGGGTCACCATTGTGCACAAACCTGCATCCCTAATTCAGCAAATAATTTAACTAATTATATAATCAAGATCTGAGGCTGGAATGAAAACCTGCATACACACGGCCCTCCATGGCATGAGTTTGACACCACTGCTGTATGTCGTAGCTTCCTCTATTGTATATTGTATACATTTACCAATTAGATCCATGTAGGTGCTGCTTAGCCTATATATGTTGTGTGCCACCTATTGTTTTTATGAAGTAGTTTCACCATTTTATGATGAAGGCCTCGCGTCGACACGCGTTACACATCTGTTTTATTGCCTTGTTCCTGTCCATTCAATAAAAGCGTTGTCAATGTTTTCACCCAGAGACTGAGTGCCTTGGCCTTTTTCCTGGGTGCCAGTTTATTTTATTTTTTAAAATGTATTTACTTTTCAGAGTGTAACGAGGCGAACTCTCTGTTCCTGCTAGGACACTATTTTTCCCACGGCGCGCAGGAACTGCCGCCGTGGGCTATGCATGGCAAATTGTGGTCACTCGCTGACTCACTCACTCACGGACGACCTTTGAGGGACGGTTTTGTGGGACGCATGCGTAGGTGGTGCCAGCTAAAATGTGTCCGCGGAAGTGAGTTTCGCCGTGGGTCTGAACGATTTTGTGCTTGTTTTTTTAAAAAACGGACGGGTGTTAGCTGTGTACCTGCTCATGGTACCGGTTGTTTTGCGCGAGTACGTCGCTTTCACAAACGTAGTGCGCACCGTTTACGTTTGCCGGATTCTCAACTCAAACATATTCGCTACTGTGCATCTGTTCATCGCCATAACGCACTACAAATAACTTAAACATGTGCATATCTGGTTTGTAACATTAAATTGATTTGTTTCAGTATACCGCGTTTGATCCTCACAATGTTAGGTGTTGCTACTAACCGTTGTACGGCACAATTCTGTATCACTTTATTGAAAGCGGTGGACAAGAAGAATTAGCTATTTTAGGCGGGGGGAGACCGTAAAATGTATTCGGTAATATTTTCTAGCACCCAATTAGATATGTGATTATTAGATATAAAGTAGCAACTGATAATATATGTATAATTATTACTATGTGTAAAAATATACTGTCATTTCTTTTGTGAGATAATTGGATATTGTATAGAAATGATAAAGTCTGACTTATGTCTACAAAATAGGCAGGTCATTTGCTTTCTTTAGTGTGCCTGGCAATAGGTGGGCTGGATTGTAAATAAAACACCCCACTTGGGTTGCACAAGTTTGAGTCTCATCTCCAAGTTCACTGTAAAATGCGCCGATCGACCATCATTGTAACACAGAGGCAGTTTTTTTCCCCAAAGGATTACGGTTTTGTTCTATATTTTCTTGTTTGGAAATTAAACCAAAAAAAAAACAGGAAATTGCCAAAACAAAGGAAATGCCGACCATAGTATTCCCCTCTGTAAAGTTGTCAACGGAGTGTTCTTGGTTAAACTGATAGACTGATATAGTATGCGCAGTGAACTGATTATGAGTTTCTAATCTGTTTTGCCTCGAATCCAATGCATGGACACCACAGTTTAGCATGTGCTTTCGACCACACTTGCCCTTTGCTCATGATGTCCTTCCCTCAGACTTCCAGGCCAACACCATCTTAGCCATGGCTCCTTGTGCAACATCAGCAGGTTCAGCAGTCTTAGTCACTGAAGCTCCTAGCAAACATGCTTCAACCACCAGCCCAGCCAAAAGCATGCTGGGATTTTAACTGCTTAATTAACTCCGGAATCACATCTGCGTGAAAAACACCTGCTTTCAATGTACTTTATTTCTCCTTTATTTAACCAGGGTAGCCGCATTGAGATTGACATCTCTTTTGCAAGTGAGCCCTGAAGCCTTCATTAGGTCCGTGGGAGGAAACCGGAGTGCCTGGAGGAAATCAGTGCGAAAATGGGGAGAACAGAGAGGATCTGGCTGGACTTGCACCCAGAACATCCTTCTTGTGAGGCTACAATGCTAACCACTGCACCACTGCTCTATCATTTACTTTATAGAGTAGCTATCAAAAGACAGCATGATTAAAGCACGAATCTATCACCTGTGTCACACTTCCACAACCTGTATTATACACTCGAAAAGCAGTAGGAACGTCGTCAAGGTAACGAGCAGTCTAGAGGCTGCAGGTTCAAGTCCCTGGCTGGCCATTCCCGCTTTATCCCCGAGCAAAATATTGAACCTGAAATGTTCCAGTAAAATGCCAAGCTGTGTGAAAGGATGGGGCAGGGGGGTAAATGTGCGCTTGTGTGAAGTCAACGCGCTGATAAAGCCGTCTGCCGAGCAAATTAACTTACAAAACATCCGAGTGGTTCTGTCACCGGAGGAGGAGAGAATACGAATGAAGCCAGCAGCTCTGCTTGCTGTGCCCGAACTTCACAGGGCTCAACCCATCTGCTGCCCCGCTGGCGCAGTGCACAGTTTATTTACGGGCAATGCTAACATTACACTGATTTCTTTTTTTCTTTTTTTTGTGAAAATTTACAGGCTTTCACTGTTTTTCTAAAAACTGTCAAGTTCATGTAGAATAATGACAATGACTCATTATTTAAGAGCCATCCCCAAAAAAACCTTGAATTTATACAGTTAAATTGTTTATTTCCCCTTCATTAAATGGTTTTCTGGTTTTTTAAGGGATTTTTTTCACCTGAAGATCAGCAACCGATTCAAACCCAAGAAACTGGGTGACCTGAGTAATTAACTGCTTGAACTGATCAATTGCTACGCTACTCGAAAAATGACAAAAGCCAGCAGCCTCTGTGGCTATGTCCCAATACGAAGTTAGCTGCCTTAGAAGGCAGCATTTTCACTCTTTTTTACACTTGTCCTTCGTAGACATGTCCCAAATTGAAGTCAATAAAAATGCATCCTTCTATTGTGTGTTATTTTGTGTGAAATTTTAAGCCAATGTCTGATGCATCCTGGAAGGATATCCCATAGGTCTTTGCGATTTCCTCAGACTTCTCCCTTCTGTTAAATTAATGGTGGCTTAAACCAGCAAAGTGGTGGAAATGTGAATATACAGTGAACACAGTCATTTGTTATAGTCACATCTAAAAGTACATTTTAATTATTTAATACACTGGAATAATGTATTTAATGTTTTTAAACCTCGGTCAGTTAAACTGAACTAGCCAGCTAACTTGCTTGTCCATTACTTCCCAATAGAACAATGTAGCTAGCGTTAACTTGGCTTAGAACATACAGGGATCAACTGAAATCATGATAGTCTGTGTAAAACCAAAAAGGTAGCCAAACTAGTGGCTAGTTATGTAGTTAGCTGTTTGTTTTTCCTTAAATAGAGAATCAGAACAATTATGGCTACAACGACAGAATCCGTATTTATTTGCGTAGAGTCTATCAGTTGGCAAGTTTAAGCCATCAGCTGTAACAGTAAACACTGATCTTGTGTTGGTTTCGGGAACTCCCTGTGACGTTATTCTACCTTCAAAGTGTGTCCCAAATTCCTTGCCTTTTGAGGTTCCTTTACCGTTAGGATGATGCCTACAGAGGGAGCTGCCTTCTAAGGATGCAGGCAGTGAGGCAGCTGACTTGGTATTGGGACACAGCCTGTGGCTCTCCAGAACTAGGACTGAGGGGTTATTGCTGGGTTAGGTGATCAACCTGGGTGGAGAAAACATTTGCTTCGCTTGCAAGAAATGGCAGCACGGAAAGACGGAAGCAAGGCAGGGCTGGCAGCTGTTAAATGTGAAGCCTCTCCCTGCAGCTCAATTAAAGAGCAAAGAGAACAGCGGTGATATTTCACAGAAAGGTGAACCAGGTTTAGGGGTAATCTCTGTCCATTTTCCGGCAGAGAGAAAGATGCCGTTTTCCCCCTAGCATTTAAAACTGTCACCGTTTGCATAACAGACGCAGCCCCAAGAGGGTCGATCTCCAAGGAGACGGGCCACTCTCTGTGTGGGTGAAATTCTGCAGTGGGTGGGCATAGATTTTAAAATAACAGCACGCTTTCCATCTCTTATTTAATTCCGATTTGACTCCCTGAGAATGGCTCATTTGTTTGGTTTGTTAGAGATCATGTCCTTAATCAGGGAAAACATTTTCAGTGAAAAATTACGGGAAATCTTTATTGTCTGTTTTATTTTATTGTTTGTTTGGTTTTTTTTTTTGGTTTTTTTTTTTTTGCCCATCCAGGCATCCACCATATTGAAAGGGATTTAGGATAACAAGCAGACCCAGGGACATCCCAGCTCAGACTCCGTAGGGAAAAGCTGTCAGCCATAGGAGGGAAGTCGGCTAGGACGAGGACGCCTTTCAGCACATCCCATCCACAGAAAAGCCTCTAAAACTGTAAATCTGGAGCTGAGCTGGGGGCCTGGCCGCCGTCCACAGTGTACCAGACAAAGAGGATTTTCGTAGACTACGCCAAAAGCCTCCCGTCAGACATCTTTACACCCGGTGCCAAAACAACGGACGTGCTGATCCCCCCCGCCCCCTCGATCAGGGGGGAGAAACACCTCTCCGGCGGCCGTTACGTCCACGGCGTGAGCAGAGCGCCATCGCTCGCACCTTCGCTAAAATGACTTTTTCGACGGCTTACCGAACAAACAAAACAAACAAACAGCATGGCTTAAAAATGTGTGTGCATGCAGGGTCCCCAGGTATGTCATTCAGTCACCACTTTACACCACAGGCACTTTTACAAAAGTTCTGACCTTTCAGCCAATACCTGGGCGGGGTAAAGTGTGAATTCACTGTAAAATGCTAAGTGGTCGTTTAACGGGGACAAGAGTGTTAATGATTCCGAGAAGGCTCAGGTGCAGTGAGTCACGGCAAAACGAACCATAAAATCTGAAGCCAAGAGCCAGGAGAGAGCAACACGAGGAATCCACAACGCCATCGTCTCGGGCACAATAAAAAAACACATCTCAAAGTGACACTTGGCAGAAGGATGGGTGCTTTTTTTAATTGGCAGTGGAGTAAATTGATCTGGGTTGTTTAACGCCACTCACTCGAGGGAAGCTCTGCTGATCCTACTCAAATGTTCCCTCGGGTTCGTCTTCTCCTTACCTGCTATGTTCTTCTGTCTTACTTCTTCTACGCCGTGTTATAACACGGGCGTAACATGGTACTTCATATCAAATTACACGTTAATAACCATGAAGCGCAGACAGGTTTGTGCAAAGCAGGGAGTAGCAGGAGGGAATCCTGACCCATCATCGTCATCATCATCATCATCCTTCTGTATCTCCTCATTATTTTACCATGTATATCTCCATGCATTCACTCCTCAATTGTGACCGCCTGCCCAGCACTCCACCCCCCTCCCCCCCCCCCGCCCCACCCCCACCCCACCCCCCACTCCCCGCTTCCTCCCCAAGCAGGGAGAATATTTACGTGTTGGTGAAGAGCGCACATGTTCCTTGCTACTGAAAAGGCTTATGGGCGGGCGTTCCAAACTCCATTAGCACCTTTACTTAAGAGTCGCGGCTGTAAACAAACATCCTGGTCACAAACAAGGTTAATTACCTGCAAAATAAAGTAGAGAGAGAGGAAGAGCAAGGGCAGAGAGAGGGAGCGAGAGAGGGGGCATGCCTGGGGAGAAAACCAAAAGACATAGGGAGTAGGAGGGAAAGAGGGAGAGAGAGAGAGAGAGAGGCAGAGGGCAAGATAGAGTGAGAGAGAGAAAGCCTCGGAAGACAAATGGGTCTAAATGAGGGACCACTGAGCACTCGGCTGAGCTAATGGGCCATCTGCGTTCCTCTGGAGTGCGTGTGCGCATGTGTGTGGGTGTGGTGTGCGTGTGGTTTTTTTTGGGGGGGGGGGTGGGGGGTGAGGAGGTGGGAGAGTGGGGTTAACCACTGAGGATCTGAACTGTAATTACCTGTAGGGAGAGTGTACAGCATGAGGGTGTGAGTGCACGGAGAGAGAGAGAGAGAGAGAGAGAGAAAGAGAGAAAGAGCTATCTGAAGCACCCGTGTGCCAGCGTGTCCATCTGAAGCCCCTTTTTAGGGAAGGCCTCGTCGAGCTCACGGCCATGACCCTGTCCACTACGCGTAATGGCATCGCCATTTTAATCATTCTCTCCTCCTGTAATCAGTGACCAAATTTTAAAAAATAAAATAAAATAAAAAACACTGAAAAGCAGTCTGGCCAGAGCTGCTGTTAGAGAAATGGGGCTGTTTATGATGCTAGAGTTGTGTCTATCTGTGTGTGTGTGTGGGGGGGGGGAGGGGGGGAATACTTTCCTATAACGCCAAACAGGCTGTTAAATGTGAGGCATGCGCAATTTAATCAGGTTTGGTCAATGTTACATTAGGTTCGGCCTGTTACATTAGCTGAAAGGAGTTTGGGTCAGGGGGGGCAAAATTTGAATGTGTCTTCCAGATACCCTTCTATCACACCACAATGCAATCCAACAAAGAGAAATGGCAAAGATTCTCACTTCCGTCAGTTCACCTCCGCAGAGAAAATATTCAGAGCTAATTCGACCGTAACAGAGTTCACCTGACTCCAATTTGGCAAAAATACACTCTTATCTGAAAAAAGTGCACTGTCAGGGCTGATGTAGCGCTGAACATCCCTCTGTGGTTTAAGTGTCATGAAGGTAGAGTAGGTCCTGTTGAAGATTGCCAGATACCATACATGTGCTAAAATCAGTTATCATTATGCACATGCATTAGTATAGCTCCAGCTTTGAGCTTGATTCTCCAGTTACTGTTGGCAGCTGTTCTGGATATATTTTCTTGTCATTCTTGTTTACGCTGGGACAATTTATAGTATGATCGTTGTAAATATGAAGCATCTGCCAATCAAGAAATATTTAATGGATAATTATAGATGCGTGTAACAAATATCTGTATATCCGTAAGAAATAATAGCAAGATTAAACACAAGAATGAAGGGTGAGAATAAGGAAGAGACGTGGCGAGGGAAAAGGACTGGGACTGGGCTTTCAGACACGGCCTCGCTCGTTATCGCAACGGTGCTTTCTTTCATCTCTTCGTTTGGTCTTTTTGGGCAACAGCACTTCTTCACAGTACAGAAGATCCCCCAGCCTGATGTGAGCCAGTAGCAGGATAGACGGAATGGCCAGGCTACAAAAGAGAGAGAGGGAGAAGCGACAGAATGAGAGAAAGGGAGAGAGAAAGAAAAAGAGAGAGGGAGATAGAGAGAGAGCGAGAGAGAGGCGGCGGCGAGAGAGAGCTTGGCAAAGAGTCACCATAGGGAGCTTTCTGATGAGCATACCTCTCCTTCCTCAATAAAGATGGAGGGGTAAAGACAGAAAGAGGGAGAGAGAGAGAGTGGGGGGAGCAGGACCAATGAAGGAGAGCAGAGCAGTGTGTTGAGCAACCCTCTTATCCACTGACAGAGGGCATTAGGGACAGCCCAACTTACCACAGGCTCCAGGTTATCGCAATTAAACGGCTGTCCGGTTCGCTTATCGCAAAGGCGCCTGTGCGAAAATTATTAACTTGGTTTCTTTTGCATTCCTCCTTTTTCGCCTCATCTGCATTCCAGTGGGTCAGAGAGGTCGAGGGTCTCAAGGTGTCCAGTGGGATCAGAGGGGGGGGCAGTGAATATGGTTTGGGCCAGGGAAGAGCGAGTGGAGAACGGAGGGAGGGGCAGTGAATATGGTTTGGGCCAGGGAAGAGCGAGTGGAGAACGGAGGGGGGGGCAGTGAATATGGTTTGGGCCAGGGAAGAGCGAGTGGAGAACGGAGGGGGGGGGCAGTGAATATGGTTTGGGCCAGGGAAGAGCGAGTGGAGAACGGAGGGGGGGGCAGTGAATATGGTTTGGGCCAGGGAAGAGCGAGTGGAGAACGGAGGGGGGGGCAGTGAATATGGTTTGGGCCAGAGAAGAGCGAGTGGAGAACGGAGGGGGGGGGCAGTGAATATGGTTTGGGCCAGAGAAGAGCGAGTGGAGAACGGAGGGGGGGGCAGTGAATATGGTTTGGGCCAGGGAAGAGCGAGTGGAGAACGGAGGGGGGGGCAGTGAATATGGTTTGGGCCAGGGAAGAGCGAGTGGAGAACGGGGCTGGAGGGCCATGGAGGTGTTGGGTTGTTTGTGGAACGTGCATGAACGAATTAATCCGCGTGTCCTGTACCTGAGAAATTTTACAACGGCTCTTCTCAGCCCCCTGTCGTTCCACGTTTTCACCCCACCTCTTCGTCCTCATTACCAAACATTTTCACAAAGGTGGGGAAGAAGCTCCCCTGTGGTACCTACCCTTTTGTTCTGCAAAAAAAATGGCTTTGGCTTTGTCTGTCCTCTTCTCTCTCAAAAGCGAAGAAGTTCTGTTCCTCCTTGCGCATTATCAAGCCTCTTTTTCCGATACACGAAGCAGGCAGGATAATGCCGCTCTTTCAAATTTGGATGAAGGACGAGAGTCCGTGTCTTGTTACGAAAAGAGAGAGCCTCCTGTCTCCGAATGTCAGTCTTCTCCCCGGCACCTGAGAGCGTCTAGGTCGCCGTGACATTATTCCCCGCGACGTCCCGACGTGTTTTGGCGCGCGGTTTCCGGGCCCGATCGGACGCTTTAGCCTTGTCCTTTTATCTGAAAAGGAGGTCTCGGGCTGTTGGAACACGCCGTTAGACAAAGGGGTCCCGGGAGACCCTCCCCGCATCCCGGCCCTTCTCCCTCTCCTCCGACGCAAGCGTTCATCTTGATCTCCTTCTCTTTCAGACCCTCCTGAAAGGCCTGCTTATCTGGCCCCCTCCGCTCCAGCAGCCGATTCGTCCTTGCGACATGCGGCTGAAAGGACCGCTCGTTGTGCCGCGGGCCCGCAGCGCGTCGGCTGCACGCAGACGGAGAGGCGGAAGGACACCGGCCATTCACTCCGCTCGACCTCGTCCCGCGAATCTTCCTTTTCATCCTCAGCACTTTTTAAAAGACTTGGGAGTAAAAAAAGGAACCCCGTGAATAGTCAGCATGGGGAATTAATATCATAGCCTTCCAGAACCACCCTGGGAGCTCTGGGTTATGCCCCCCCACCCCCCCCCCCATTTTCTTTTTATGTAAGAACCTACTGTATGCATCTCCTCTCCATGAGCCACAGATCTCTCCTTATGTCGACAATTTTTGTCAGTGAGCTTCTGGAGAGTACTAGAGCTTCTGGAGAGTGAGGCCGTCCCAAATCCTGACCATGGGTTCCTACCTCTTTTGAGCTCAATACTTATTTAAAGTGAGTATGTTTTGTTCCTGTTTGGAGAGTGAATAGAGGGATATATATATATATATATATATATATATATATATATATATATATATATACATATAGCAACTCTTTTGTCAAGACCTTTCCCTTGTGAGGAGAGCAGCAAAGCTTGGCAGGTTCTATAATGACATAATGACCTGCACCCCTCCCCATCCCCCCCCACCCCCGCCACCCCTCCATCTCAACCCCATCACTCCCATGCCTGCCCGCTAAAAAAAGACAACTTCATTTCCTGTGTAATTTCATGAGAAGAATGTAATTTTCCCGGTGACGGTGGGATCAATTTAGCTACAGCGGGCTCCGTGTACGCTTAACAGAGCTGGGTGTTTAGCAGCTGAGTTCACCACCCATTTGGGTGCCCTGCGTTTCCACAGTCATCCAGCCATTACGTCTGTTTGGTTTTTCTTTTTTCTGGTAAAAACAAAAAAATAACATGTTTACAGGCCCTTGATTTATTTTGCTTTGCTGTGAGTTGCTATGTGCCGGCTCATTGGTCTTTACTGGTGGGGGGCTGGGAGGAAGGGAGGTGTTGCTGCAATAGTAATTTTTGCACAATCTAGGCGTAATATGGAAAGCATAGAGAGACATAAGTCGGTTTTGGAGGATTCACATGCTGTCTGTGCTCTGCAAAGTGAAAGATGGGGAGGGGGGCTGTTCCAGAAATAGCAGGAGGCATGGCAGCATAAGCATCAGCATTCATGAATGTCCTCATCTAATGGAAGAAAATACACCTCCAGTGACTCCAAAACAGCTTCTAGAACAAGGATTCTTAAATCTAGGCCGCAAGGCCAGTCGTATGGCTGGTTTTCATTCAGTCCCCCCCTAATCAGGACGGACTTACACCTGAGACTCCAGGCCAGTTCAGTCTCTGGCCAATCAGCGGAATTAATCAATCAATGGACCATCAGGTAGAAAAGAAAACCAGCCGAGCAGGCCAGATTTGAGCAAACCCTGTGGTAGAGCGATGTTACGACGCCGTAGTTTGTTTGCGTGTATTACCCGATTCTTTTTCAGTAATTTACATTGCTTTTTTTAGCTTCAAAAAATTTTCCCGGGGCCCTGTGCAATTTGAGGCCACTGTGCTCAAGGAAACTGTGGCAAGGATTCTACGTCACAATCAGTTAAGTGCACAACTACAGTAAAACCACGATTAGAAATCCAATCAATCGAAGTTGTAAAGTTTGCTCCATATATCCAGTGGATACCCTCATGTCCGCACCACCCTTTGGGTCACATCTTAAGTCTCAAAAACTGACCAAACCGTTTATTTTCAATCATTTGCTCTATCGCTTATTTGTCACAAAACATCTATGGATTATCTCTTAAGTGTGTACAGCTGTTGTCCTCCCAGGTTATTCTCACCAAATAAATTGCTAATAACAACAAGACTTCCTGGTTCAATGTACAGTAAACTCTACATTACTCTCTTATCAATTGTTTTGTCCTTTAACCCTTTAAGGGTTAAATAAACATTCTAATGCTCATGTAACAATCACTGCTGGTAACTGAAAGCAATGGAGTTCTAGAACACTGACTTAGAATGAAGGGAAAAAAGCATTCTAAAAAAGAACTACTCTTCAAAGGGTTAATTTTGAAGGAGGCGCTGACCAACCTCTGCAGCCGTTGTTCCAGCACAGACAGTTTGCTCATCAGATAAGCAGCTCAGTTCTGATAAAATCTCTCTCTGTGTAACTGGGGTAGCTGAAGGAGTTCTGACTGGCAGCCTCATCATATTTTATAAATACGCACACACGGGCACACGCAGTTTCTGTTTTAAAAGAAGAGGCCCCGGTATTGTCAGTGCCCCGTCTGTGGATAGAGGTAAAGGGATCGTCGACTAATGGCATTTGATGGCAAATGGTCTGGCCTTTCTGAAATCTTACATTACATTAAATTACATTACAGGCATTTAGCAGACACTCTTATCCAGAGCGACCTACGCAACTTTTACATGGCATTTGCGTTGCATCCGTTTGCACAGCTGGATACATACTAAAGCAATGCAGGCTAAGTATTTAACCCAAGGGTACAATGGCAGGGGAATCGAACCTATGACCTTCCGTTGGGACCCCCCACAGGCTCTGGCACCTGGTGAGTTCGCCACCGGCTGAACGGCACAGGCCGTCCCCGTGCGGGTCACCCAGCTCGTCTTCAAGCAGAAAGACCCCGGGTCTCACATCCAAGTATTAACTAAAGCCCGCACCTCCCCAGCATCTGTCCTCTGACAGGAGAAGGGTGCAGTGCGGTATGGCCGCCGGCACGTGAACTTTGACCGCAGATTTAACCGGAGTTTTTAACGGTTGTAATTATGACCGCAATCCACAATCCACAAAACCACAATCACCTGAGGGCTGAATGACATGCAGAGGCCTTTGAAAACCCTTTGTGTAAAATAAAAAATGAAGCTGCACTTGTTTTTCTCCCACTCGGTCCAGTCAGCACAAGAGTGCAACTTTGAAAAATATTGATTTCGTTTAGCATCTCACTCAGTCTCTTTCTCTCTGCGTTTCTCTCTCTATCATTCTCTCTTTGTAATTTCTTGGGGGTTTTTGTTTCATACTTATTTGAAGAAAAAATCAATACGACGATCAATCTTCTATAACGCTTCCGTTCCGAGCCGCAGAAAATGTGTTATCCTGTGATTAACATTGCTGTCACAACCTGTGAGAATTAAAATGGGCATGGCCTGAGGCCTATTGGTGTCAGTTATCTAACAATTTGTTTTATTCTCTGCAAAAATGTGTCCCATTTCACAACGGTCTTGTATCTGTCACATATTGAGTCCTCAATAATCATAAAGGAAGCCATTATTTTACACTCGGCTTATTTCACAGGATACCTTCAACAGCCCTTTTATTTATAACCTGTGTAAAATTTTATCACTGAATGTGTTTTTTTTTTTTTGTCAAATAGAGTGCCTGCACATGCCATTAAACACGTGCGAAGCCGGCGTAATAAAAAAAGCATGACTAAAATAAGGGAGACAGCGCAGTACACTGCAATTCCTAACGGGATGTCTCTGTCAAAGCTATACAAGCTTAAGTCGACCGGCAAGCGCATTTCCCCCTGTACAACTGGCAGAAGAATCTGATGAATCTAATGCAGCCTGGCTAATATCCCTAAAGCCGTTAATTGCACATCTGTTCTGTCTCTCTCTCTCTCTCTCTCTCTCTCGCTTTCTCTCTCTCTTTCTTTCTCCCTTTTTTTCTTGCTCTTTCTTTCAATTCAGTGGTTCCTTATTGGCAGGACAACCACAGTGTTGCCCAAGTATCTACAGAACATCTGAATGGCGTACAGCATGACACCCCTCTGTCTCTCAGATTCAAATTCAGGTTGCTCTATTGGCAGGAAATACATATTATGTAAATATTGCCGAAGTATCATAAATCAATTGAAATACATAGGTACAGTGAAATACTAATAACAGTGCACATCCTGAAGACAAAAACAACACAAAAACAATAACCTCTCTCTTTCTCTCTCTCTCATTACCGTCTCTGTCTTTTCAGACAGTCTGCTCTCCATTGTTTACCTCTTTGTGTTTTTCTCTGTACCTCCTACCACCTACGATTTAATAAGGTTACATTTTAAAACGTGTTGCTGGCCTCTTTGTTTCTTATCCCACCAGCAATTTTCCTTTGTGAAATTACTTTCAGGTAAACCTCTTTTTTTTTCTTTTTGCCTGTTGCCTTTTGCAGACTATATGAAAGAACACATAAATAATAGATGGAAAAACTACAAAAAAAAAATGTTATTTTGTGCGTATTGAAACAAACATTCTCTCTCCTTCATGGTTGCAATGCTGAGAGATCAGCGTATGAAATGCATTTTTCATTTGGCTGTTGTGTTTTCTGAAAGTCCAGAACGAACCAATGTGCCTATGCAAACGAGCTGTGGACACGGGAAATTTATACCCAGACTTCCTGTTGTTGATTCATGCCACGCTGACTAATTTAAATGAATACTTTAATTTAAATACCAACCAGATACACATTGATCCTCATTTTTATAATGGTTTAGTTTCTGACTGAGAAAGGAAATATTGATTTGTATAGTTCAGCTGTGGCACAGCATTAAACATTTTCATTTGCAGTTTAAATAAGCGGCGCATTCAATGGCTTTGCAATCGAATCCAATTTCAATGCAAAGCTTCTCCTTATTTCTCTCTTTCTCGCTCTCTCTTTCATTCCCTGAGCTCTCTCTTCTGTCTTTCTCTCTTGCCTCTCTTTCATCTCTCAGAACATTGTCTTCAGTTATTTGGTGAACGTCCCAGGTTGCGGTTCATGTTCAGTGTTTTTTATGGGCTGAGCCACAAGTTTGAAGGTGGGGTTCTCCAAAAGGTGTTTTTGTTTTCGGGGCAAGCACTCAACGGAGAACAGGCAGCGCTGTAATTTAAACAATTGTTTTTTGGGGGGAAAGCGAAACCAGCTATTTGTAGGACCTGCAAGGGAGTGGAACAGCGAGGGTCTAGGGACTGTACAGCGCAGCTGAAAATACGGATAATTTCCCAGCTGAAGGTTTAGTTTGCTTTTTCCTTTTTTCAGCTGTATTTTTATTTGTTTCTCCACGCTGGTATGGTTCTGCTGGGTTTGTCGGTTTTGTGTTTGGTCGACTCACAGTGGAATATGTAAATAGCTGCTATTCCACCATGCCCTCGGTTTAATACAATGTAAATAAAGAACCTTCAAAAATCAAGTATCGCCTTCTCTCTCTATTTCTCTCTCTCTCTCTCTCTCTCTCTCTCCATCTCCCCTCTCTCTACGTCTCTCTCTCTCTCTCTCTCTCGTTTCCACCCTCTCTCCCTCTCTCGGTGTAATTATTTGTAAGTGTGTGCTGAAGGCCTGGAGGTTGAGAGCCCCCTTTGCACTCTCAGTGTTTACAGTCTCCACTGGGAGAGGAGTGCACTCGATGGCCATCGACCAGAGAGGAAAGGGTCCCTCGTCTTGTACCGCCCCCCCCCCTTCCTGACGGTGATGACAACCCCCCCCCCACCCCAACCCTAAGTGCAGTGGATGTTCTACATCTACTTATCACTAATTTCCTCAACAATCAATGAGCGTCATCTCCTTTCTTCCCTCCAAAACTTTCATCCAAGCAGTGTCATGAAGATGGGCGACGTAGTGAGTTCTGCATTGCAAGTTCTGCATTACATATATCTCTCTTTCACCTGAAAGAGAGATATATGTCTTTGTAGCGGCTCATGTCGTCCACCTCGCACCGTCAGAAAATAAACGCGAAATATATTCATCCCTTTCCTGGCTTTCTGTTCGGCAGTCAAAGGGAGCGATAACTAATATTCACGCGAGGAACCTTTTCGCTTCTTCCTGCCACTACACAAATTGGCAGTCAGATTCCGTGGCACGTTCTAGCAGGGAGAGGGTTTTTAAAATGCGAATGCGCGCACGCTTTCTCTGAGTGCCCAGCCTGCTTTCCTCGCCGTGTCTCGGACTCGCCGCGATCTAATGAAGCGTGCGTGCATTCAACATGTCGGCAGTTTTCCCCACGCGCACCTTCGCAACCCCCCCCCCCCCAAAACTACTTTGAATTCTGTTTTCGGGGGAAAATGAGGGCGCTGCCCTCTGAAGATAACCGGAGGTCATTGGGAACGGCAGCAAAATGGAAACAGGACCGAGGAGCGCTTTTTTAAAATTCATGCTGTGTTTGCGCCTGACGCGGCTCCCTCCCATAACGCAAGACAAGACAATGCAAAACCGATAAGATTTATTGGACTTATTTTCATTGTTTTAGAGTGCTTCGCACAAAGGTGCCCTCTACCTTGCTCATTCTCTGTTTTTTTTTTTTGTTTCGTTTTGTGCGTGTGTGTGTGTGTGTGTGACTGACCTTATCTCCTACTCTCTACCTGCATTTTGTGGGGTGTAGAGGTGTTTTTAATCCTAACCGAAATTGTTCTCTGTTGAGTTTAAACTCCTGTGGGGTTGCTTTTTTTTCTGACTGTGGTTGTTCTTCCAAGGTTGCCAGGGTGATTTACGGTTACATTTCGGCATTTAGAAGACCCTCTAATCCAGACTGATTTACACGGATCATATTTTTATATATATAATCTGTTCATACAGCAGGATATTTTACTGAAACCGAACAAGACTAAGAACCTTGCTCAAGGGCACGACTGCAGCACTCCAGATGGGATTTGAACCCATAATCTTTGAGTTATGAGCCCAGTGCCCTAACCATTACATTTAACCGTTACATTACACTGGCATCTTATGGAAAAGGCTGAGAAAGGGCCTGACTGATTTCTTTAAACAAGCTAGTCGTCAAAGATTCCCAAATGTGCTTAGTTCTGTTCAGAAACGAGTCTGTCGGAAACTGCCTGTTTTAATGAGGTGACAGGGGTTTGGGGGGCGGGGGGGGGGGGGGGGGGGGGGGGGGCAGGGATATTTTTTATTTAATTTAATTTTTTTGAAGAAGGAAAAAATAAGATACGCAGAAAAGGCAGTTAGCATTTAAACCAACTCTGTCAGAGTACGTATTACACTGAGGGAGAAACCCTTAGACCCTCGTGCAGCCTACTCGTGTAAACACGTCAGGGTTGGTTTAACACCGTGCGTTTCGCTGCGTTCGCTCTGGTCCAGCGCTGAGCTGGGAGGAAGGCAGTCCCGTCCTCCATATGCAGATCGCATCACAGGTGAGTCAGGCAGACGGGTGTGAAAGGTGGGAAACATCTTGAGGCAGAAGGGGAGGGAGAAGGGCGGGAGAGAGACATTTGCAACCTCCCTGCGTTTGCAGGCAAGCGGAGGAGAGGGGAGAAGTCACGGTACACGAACGTGTTTCTGTTCTTTACGGTTCTTATAGTTTTTATTCTTTCCTTCTTTCTTTCTGTTGGCAGTAGACTGCACCGAGGAAGACTAGCAGCACCTCCCAGTTTGTCTCCGTCCCACTGTTAAGCGGGTGCGGCTGTGGTTTCGGCGTGTCTCAAGGAGGGCACGACCTTCTCCTCCCGCCTACCTTTCTCACGGGCGCGGAGTTTGCGTCCCTCCCCCCCCCCCCCCCCCCCAAGAGACGTCCTCTGATCGAACCGTGGAGGAGGCTCCGTGTTCGCCGAACGGCCCCGACGACGGTGAGCTCGGCGAGAACGCGCAGCTGCCTTCGGAGACGCGGCTCGGCGCGCGAAGACGTTCGCCGCAGACTCCGACGTCGCCTCTGTCGAAGCGGCGAATCCCGGCAGTTCGGTGGCGGCCTGGTCTGTAGCTCGACCGAGCCAATCGTATCTCTTGTCGTGAGATCAAGCAGTTGCGAACTGGGTGTGGGGGGGGGGGGGTTGGTTCTGGAGATAGTGATAGTAGACCCCCACCCACCCACCCCCCCCCACCCCCACCCAGATGAATGTCGCCCTAGGTGACAACCTACAGTATGCCACCTATGCCTAAAATCTGCCCTGGTTGCAAAGACACACTATACTGTTACTCAGACCCAGACTCAATTTAACCGCCCTGTTACACTTATTAATACTTAAAATAATTACTTTTCTTTGTCTTACGCAGTCTTTTATTGTTCTTAACAGAAGGTGTGTTTTCTGAAGGTGCTCCTTGTGATGAGAAGTATAAAAAGTATTCCTTTTCTGGAATTCTTCTGCAGTTTTTTTTTTTTTTTTTTTTTTACATTTGTGTTCATTTTAGTGACCACTGATCTCATAATATAAAAGAAAACAGTTTTCTTTTTTGTATTTGTTTCAGCAATTTGTTTTGGCACTGACAGTCAGGTCAGCTTCTGTCATAAATCTCCCCACAAAAGAAATAATAATAATAATTTCAGCCTGACAGGGAAGTCTGAATTTAATTCAGTGGTTTGAGACTATCCGGTAACACGTCCATGGTTCACATCAACTGCAGTCAACAGCGCAGTGCAATTAGAGTGGTCTGCTCAAGAGCATATAAAGCTCTGTCTTCTGCTATCTTTCAGGCTGAGAAGATTCTAGAAAAAACATTATTCTCTTTCTTTGAGCAGTAACAAAGTGTTAACAGATGCAAAATAACGTGTTTTTAATTTATTTCCACTGGTTAATTAGAATGTTTCCGCGTTGAAAGACCAATTTGTGCTTAAGCCGCTAGTTGATCTTGATTTTAATTGACGGTGGCTATTTTCGACGACGCTTAGCCTCATTAAGAGCCTTGTGTTGTCAGGCTGTTTGTTTATGATGACACGTCGGTCGTGTAAATGATCTCGAGACGTTGGGAATCGCGCTCGCAGATGTGGAATTTGACCTGAAACCCACGGCGTTTCTCTGCGAACATGTCTGTCGAATGTTCAAGGCTACCTGCTCGCCGAATTCAAGTGAGAGATGAGAGATGCAGTCAATTAAATGTGTTTTTCTTTGCTGTTTCCCTCCTGACGGTTTGCATAGTTGATAATTTTTCAAAATTTAATTTGCCAGCATCATTCAAGAGACCAGTGTTTCCCCGGTAACCTCCTGGTGTGCAAACCAATTTATTCTGGTGTCACTCAAGCTTGCAGATGGACAAATGTTCTCTATACGAAGCATGTGCACGCAAGTATGAGCCATAACGGAAAGAGAGAAGCCCAGAGGTCATAGCGCTCATGAAGTTTGTGTCTAACGGAGCAGTAGTTATTCTTATTCATTATAGTTAGTCTCATTCTTACGGTAAACCAATCTGATCTCCTCCATAGTCACTTCTGCAGCTTTTAATAGGTGCTAACATATAATGGCTCCTTTAAAAAGCTTGTTGTGTGTGTGGAAATGGGAATAATAACCAAACCTCTCCCTCTTTCATATCCTTAACAAAGGAGGTGACGCTCCTGTTCACTCCCTCTAAGGAGGAAGAATTTTTTTCATACAGATACCGCGGCATGCTTTTGGGGGAGTCGACAAGAAAAACCTGCTTATTGCTTCTTCAGTTTTCACAGCATTATTACACTACGGTCTGCCAAATTTAGTCCCTTCCCACTCCATTAACAAATGTAATGAGACTGCAGCAGGTGAATAACATTTAATGAGCATCCAGGATAGCAGGCCTCTCCTTTTCCTTCATTAAACACATCAGAAAGAAACACACAAACATACACACACATGCTACGACAGACACACACACACAGACACACACACACACACACACACACACAGGCACACACACACACGTACACACACACACAGGCATACACACACACGCGCACACACACACACACAGGCACACACACACAGGCACACACACACTCTCACAGTCACACGACCCCATTTTCCAGCACAATCCCTCATTCCTCCTACGGCCTTGTTAGATTTTAATTGAAATCCCTTGAACCTGGGAGGTATATGTTGAGCTTTCCCTTGCTGAAAAAGCATTTTAATTAGCACATTCGCTCACAGCTCTCCTCGTTACTGCATTCGACTCCAGGACATTGAGAATGACCGGCAATTTATGCAAAATACACATATTTTTAGCTACGTAGTTGTACCAGAAAGAACACATGGCATGAGCAATTTTCAATGAGAGAGAAAGAACACAGAGTACCCTGAGTTAATGTGTATTGGGATTTTTAAAAATTGTTAACATATTTGATAATGGGTACCCAATTATGAGTTACATTACATTACATTACATTAATGTAGTTCATCATGCACTTTGCTAATGTATAAATAAGCATGTAACTCATACATTAACCAATGTATTTGTTTACTGCTAAATACATTTCATGCTTAATTAATGTATTTGTATCATTAATTCATGTCAACAACTGAATTAGTTTATGTCAACTCGTGTGACCTGATTGTAAAGCGTCACCTTCATTTAAACGCATATTATAGTACATAGCATTCATCTTTACTGAGACCTTACCTATGAATATTGTTTTTGAGTTCTGTTGTCAGCTAGGCTCTGTTGTTGTACCACTGAGCAGGGTACCCCTCCTGAATTACCCCAGTAACACAATCCAGTTCTGTAAATGGTCGGTGTGTAGAAACGTAATCCGCACGAGTCCTTCTGAAAAAAGAAGCACCTGCTTTTACAGGAGCCAGAATGGAACTCGACAGAGCTCTGTATAGAGCAGTGTTACCTCGCAGCAAAGTGCTTGCGTGGCCAAAATGGAGATTTAACACAGCCCGCACTACCTGTGTTCACTAATGCGGGTGGCGCGGTTGTGCTAAATTCCTTAACTCGTGCTCTAGTTAAACCACGTCGATGCGTGTTAACTCCTCCCACTGCCTCCAGGGAGAGCCAATCAGACACGTCGGCTGCCGCGATGCTTCTTCATCTGTGGCCTGTCGCTGTGTGTGCAGTGTGCAGAGCAGCATTACCATGCTTTACAGGCATTTAGCAGACGCTCTCATCCAAAGCGACATACAAAACTTTAGACCATAATATACAAATATAGATCTCCCCTTTTGCTTCTCATTGACCCGGAAACAGTGGCTCACAGCTACAAAAGCCAACCGAAACACAGCAAGCCCAAGGTGTTTGTTAGCACAGTAATTTTGCGTTTTGAAACAGTTAAAACAATGTAAAAACTTATGAAAGACAGAACAAATACAGGCATTTAGCAGACACTCTTATTCAAAGTGACTTACACAACATTTCACATAGCATTTACACTGCATCCATTCATAGAGCTGGATATATACTGCCGCAAAGCAGGTTAAGTACCTTGCTCAAGGGTACAACGGCAGTGTCCTACCCAGGAATTGGGCAGTTCCTTACCCAGTAAGGATTGAACACAGCCATGCTACTTGTGTTCACTAATGGAGGACTTGGATTGGTGAAAGAGGAGACATTAGGGAACGAGCAGGAGGGAACGTAGGTAGATGGGAGAACAGTCACACAGGTCTACAGCATGCAGGCACCATGGCTGTGAACACCAGGAGGCCAGAAGAACAAAGACAAAAAAAAAAACTTTTCTTTTCATCACGGCCAAGACTCTAACCTCTGAATTGTGCCTATATTTGCCCTTAGCCTCCCAAGCTATCACCACCACATTAGCAGCTCTGCAGGTAGTTAACACACAACGCCCGTGGATCTTCAGGCGATATATTAGTTTGTGATGCCGCCAATTCCAGTTTCGCGCTACAACTTCACGCTGTGCCAGCTGTGATGTGGGATCCTTGTGATGCTTCAGAATAGTTATCTTAGCCTGGCAAGGGAAGGTAGACTTACCTTATTGCCCTGGAGGTCTACAGACGCAAAGATAAAAACTATTTTAGGAAAAAAATAGAGAAAGAAAATAAAACACAGGACAAATCGTTTAAAAAGGTTCCGAAGAAAGGTTTCAATCTATCACAAAAAGAAAGCAATGAAAAACATTTTCCTCCTCTTCAGACAGACAGGTTGGCGGGCAGGCAGACAGGCAGACATACAGACAGACAGACACTATAGATAGACGGATGGATGGATGGATGGATGGATGGATGGATAGCCACTCCTCCACAAAGAGGAGGGAGGAGTGGCTGTTTGCTTAAATCCTTCCAGTTGTGTTCTCACAAACAGGCATTAAAATTCACCCCCCCCCCCCCCCCCCCCTCAAGAACTATGTAGTTTTCGTTGTCTCCACATAATTAGCATCCATTAAGACGGGGTGTAAACAGGAGGACGGGGGGCACCAGCACCACCCCCTCTAATCCGTCCCTGAGGCCCCCAAAAACCATTTCGGCAATGAGTGGAAAATCAGATGAGCGAATAAACAAATGCATTTTTTTACAAGTTTAGGGCTTGTTTAGAACAGCTACATCAAAAGAGCTGTTGTTGTTTTTTTTTTGTTTTGTTTTTTTTTGTTTTTTTTTAATCTTTTTTTTTTACCTTGCCCAGAAATTGAGAAAATTAAAAAGCAAAAAAGGGTGAAGTATATTCTCTCCCAATGATAATTTGTTGGTTTGCTTCATTCCTGTGATATTATTTTGTTCATAATATTATTGGGCTGTTCAAAATCGGTGGCAGTGACAGTACTCCAAGAGGTCTGCGGATGTCAATCAACATCAGAATCCGAAAGATCGCTGTGGGAATGATCTCACTCCTTTCCCATCAGATGTGAATGAGCTGTAATGGAGTCCGACAAACACATCAGAAAGCCAATCTTGCGCCTCGAAATTGTGCGATTCTCCTTATTTTATAAACATGGTTTCCCTCAGTCACTCCCGCATTTAACATCATAGTTTACATCGGGGGGGGGGGGGGGGGGGGGGGGGGGGGGCTGCTTTCCGAGGCTCCCTGGCGACACATCTCAGTGATGGGACATTGCCGAATTCTCCCCCTGCACATCCCCCCCCCCCCCCCCATCCTCCTCACTGCACCCCGCACTCAACACTGCCCATTTCCCCTCCTGAGCCCCCACAACCCAGCACTGTCATCTCAACGTCAGCCGCCCCCGCCGATTGAGCTGGTCTGTCTTTAGAGTCAGAGTTTTTACAGCCAGCGACGTGGCCTGCTGTTGTGCGCTGCTACGCATTTCACAGATTCATTTTCTTCAATTAAGCAATTTTTTTCTCTGCGTCTCGTCTGGATGTCCTCCTGATAAGGAGGATACTTTTCGCTTTTTTTTTTTCACTTAAGTGGACAACATAGTCTTATCTTATCAAATGTCATCATCTCCAGGACATCTACTGCCAATCTCAACCCTTCCTCTCGAAGCATAAAAACCAAAGTACAGAAGGGCACGCGAATGTGTAATGAAAAAAACAGGCCAAACAGCCCATTCAGGCCCTTCTCTCTGTGCACAATGAGCAGAATCATACATGATTACAAAAGGCCATTCCGTCCATCTAGGCTCTTCTTTTAGCACATAATGGGCAGATTACATGCATGATTACATACATCCATGATTACAACACTACAGCCATTTAGACCGTCTGTACCACTGCTTTCCCAATAGCTATCATCTGAAGGAGCTGTGGTCAGCGGGGTCACACAATGGCAGGATATTTCCCACAATCCCTCACTCCTTCTAAATGCACAGGCATGTCTTTGACAGGGGACACGTCCCACGCAATGCTGAGCAATTCCCCTAGATTTGTCCCCTGCAATAATCAGTGAATCCCTGACTCTTTTTGGGTTTTCAGCCATAATCGTAATCCCCTCTCTCTCTGTCTCTTTCTCTCTCTCTCTCTCTCTCTCTACCTTTCGCTATCTCCCACTTAGATGCACGATCGCATCACCCCCCCCCCCCCCCACCCCGTTCTTCACCAAAGCGGTGTAAAGGCCAGTTAAAAGCCATATGCTGCAGGAGCACGGCACATTTCCCAGGGTTAAATATACACAAACGTCCAATTAACAGTTTTTTTTTTTTACAGGAGCCCTCTGAAGACAATGCGCGCCCCTTTAGAGTTAACGATATTCTGAGAAGCGACGGAGAGCAGTGAAAGGGCCTGCGTGGGAGGGGGCGAGGTGCCCTCGTGTACCTGGCAAACTTTAAAGCGCATAAATACTTTCTCTGTTTTTTCGCGCACGAGCCAAGTTCAGGGCGGCACAAGGTTAGGAGACAGAAATTTTGAAAACAGGGAGAGAAAAAAAAATAAGAATGTCTAATCTTGGACCTTTGGTTATCTCCTGTGTGTACTGCCTTGCCTCCCCTTCAGGGTCTTTTTCTGAAAATACAACAGACGAGGCATGCTTTAGGACACTGCTCAGCTCCTGCTACTCCCCCTCTGTTACTCCTCCAGGAATAAGCCCCCCAGGATACAACCTCTCCGCGACGCTGTGACGGAGAACAGGCCGCTAAAATAAAGGATGGGTGGCCCTTTCGCTCCGCCCGATCTCACTCCTCCATCTCGCTCCTCCCGATCTCACTCCTCCATCTCGCTCCGCCCGATCTCACTCCTCCATCTCGCTCCGCCCCATCTCGCTCCTCCATCTCACTCCTCCATCTCGCTCCGCCCGATCTCACTCCTCCATCTCGCTCCGCCCCATCTCGCTCCTCCATCTCGCTCCGCCCGATCTCACTCCTCCATCTCGCTCCTCCATCTCACTCCTCCATCTCGCTCCGCCCGATCTCACTCCTCCATCTCGCTCCTCCATCTCACTCCTCCATCTCGCTCCGCCCGATCTCACTCCTCCATCTCGCTCCTCCATCTCGCTCCGCCCGATCTCACTCCTCCATCTCACTCCTCCATCTCGCTCCGCCCGATCTCACTCCTCCATCTCGCTCCTCCATCTCACTCCTCCATCTCGCTCCGCCCGATCTCACTCCTCCATCTCGCTCCTCCATCTCACTCCTCCATCTCGCTCCTCCATCTCACTCCTCCATCTCACTCCTCCATCTCGCTCCTCCATCTCACTCCTCCATCTCGCTCCTCCATCTCGCTCCGCCCCATCTCACTCCTCCATCTCGCTCCTCCATCTCACTCCTCCATCTCGCTCCGCCCCATCTCGCTCCGCCCCATCTCACTCCTCCATCTCACTCCTCCATCTCGCTCCGCCCGATCTCACTCCTCCATCTCGCTCCTCCATCTCACTCCTCCATCTCGCCATGGCCTGCTGACTAACTGTACATCACTGAAGATTTTCTTTCTACACCATATTTCTAAAGCACAGTCACATGGTCAGTGTTAAATCAACTCTTACAGAGTACATGAGTCCAATATGTACAGTGAGCAAATTAACCATGGACATTTTGGTGTTTGTGGATAGGTATGGGCAGTACCTGTCCGCAGGTATCATGCCCCTATTGGACTCATATGTACTCTGTAAGGGTTTAAATTAACACTGGACATTTTGGTATGTATGGATAGGTATGGGAAATACCTGTCTGCAGGTACCATGCCACACATTCAGTCAAAAGTTTGAAATACATTAAAACAGTGACAGTGTCTCAATGGAAATATTCTTTCATCATAGACCATTAAACATGACAAACAATTACACACTTACCAAATACCAAAACACATTCATGTTAAAACCAACAAACCCCATCAATGTAATCTTGGTAGATATAACACTAATGTGGCTAGCAGTCCAGTAGACCTTAGGCCTGTGGTCAGAAGGTCATATGTTCAGATCCCATATATCCTACCCTTTGATGAAGACACACACAGTTTGTAATTGTTTTTTAAAAGAATTTTCTAGATATTGTATAATTATATCAAGTGAAAAATCCAAAGCCATACAAGTAGATGACATATAAAATATAAGCTAATTAGAGTACTTGAGGTATAAGAGTCTGTTGCAGGGCACCTAACTCAGAGAAATATGAAGAGGAAAATGAACTGTGCAATGTTACCATGCTTCAAATGGCCATGTTGACTGTTAGTGTTTGGTTCTGGGTGGGTCTGATTCATTTTTAACCAGGTATTGATGCAAACTGATGCCAGACTCAGGCCCAGGGTTTTCTTCGTTGCATCCGTAACCTGTGGGCCTTCGTTTAGCAGTAGAGAGTCCTTGCCCGTGTGGGAGGTACTATTTTTTGTTTTGTTTTGTTTTGTTTTGTTTTTTTGGAGGATGGGAGTGGGGCGGGGGGGAGGCAGTGTGGTGTAATGTTAAGGGAACTCGGCCGTGTCAGTGTGTTGTAATGTTAAGGGAACTGGGCGTGTCAGTGTGGTGTAACGTTAAGGGAACTGGGCGTGTCAGTGTGGTGTAACGTTAAGGGAACTGGGCGTGTCAGTGTGGTGTAACGTTAAGGGAACTGGGCGTGTCAGTGTGGTGTAACATTAAGGGAACTGGGCCGTGTCAGTGTGGTGTAACGTTAAGGGAACTGGGCGTGTCAGTGTGGTGTAATGTTAAGGGAACTGGGCGTGTCAGTGTGGTGTAACATTAAGGGAACTGGGCCGTGTCAGTGTGGTGTAACGTTAAGGGAACTGGGCGTGTCAGTGTGGTGTAATGTTAAGGGAACTGGGCCAGTAACTGAAAGGTTGGAGGCCTGCATGGCAGGCTGAGGACACAGGCATTGTACTCTAGAGCACTTAACCGAAGCTGCTTTTGTGACACATCCGACTGTATAAATGCAGTGTATATAAAAATCCAGGATGTGTAAATTGCTCTGGGTGAGTGTCTGCCAAATGCCCAAATGTAAATGTAAATATTCCACCACATCTTGGGAGCCTTTTAAAATAGTTTTTCCTTCTCGAGCATATGTCCAACTCCTTTTCTGCACTTCTTCTTGGCTGTGCGTTACTTCGAAGGGGGGACTGACTATGAGGTGAGTGGTGAGAGAGGTTGGGACAGCAGAAAAGAGAGAGAGACAGAGAGAGAGAGAAAGAGGGAGATATGTCACATGTCATTTCTCTGAGCTTTAAGGGAACCATACACATTGCTTTGTTTTCAGCATCCTCTGATGATTAGATTTTTAAATATTTTTGTAACCATGGCAACCGCAGTACTAATGCTAATACACACTCTTTTCCTTTCTCTCCATCTCTTTCTCTCCCATGCCCTTTCTCCTTGTCATTCTCTCTCCTATTTTCACTCACTTTCACTCCTGTCACTTTCTCTCTGTCTCTCCCCCACTCTCTTCTCTCTCTCTCTCTCTCTCTCTCTCTCTCTCACTCTCTCTCTTTTATTCTTTCTCTCTCTCTTTCTCAATGGAAGCAGTGGATATCTTGCTATCCCTGTGTGATTGCTCCACACCTCCTTGTGAGCGATTAGCACCAGGAATCTTGATTGCCCCTGACCGATGCTGCTGTTGGTTTCGAATGAAGGTAGTGTTCATTGCTCGCAGTGTGAAAGTGCACTGTGTGTTATTATTATTATTCACCCGTCCGTCAAAATCTTTTTTCTTTCCACTCCTTGTGAGTCGTGAAAATGTTATGGTCTTGAAATTTTGTGAGAGCACAAAGACCTCCTCAAAATGCTTTTTAAAAATGTTACCTATAACATATTTATGACAAGGAAAATTGTGGTTGAGGGGGTGATAAAATAGGAAGGAAAAAAAAAAAATGTTGCCGCAACTTTTTTAAATTAATCTCAAAGTACAACCTAACTGGACCTTGTTGCAATATTGTTAAAAAAATGTTTTTTGGTGTATTTATTATTTTATTTTTGCCTTTTTGCTTTTTCTGGGAATGGAGGGTGGCCGGTCAATTGTAACAACAGGTGAGCCTTGTCTACATCCAAGCAGTGGCCCAAAAATAAACACCTAACGTCAAGATTCGAAACAAAACCAGCAGACTGCATTTTTACGAACAATGGAAACCTACTGGTTCAAAGTGTGTCACACACCTGCTCATAGCATGAAGCTAGAAATCATCAAGATAATTGATTCTGTTCAGTCTAGATACCTGGAGGCCAACAGCACAGCTGGTTTTCTTTCATGTGTGACAGTTACTATAATTGACTGATTAATGTCACTGATTGGCCAGAGATTCAATTCACCTGGGTCTAAATCAGCACAGGAAGAGAATGGAAACCAGTTTCCTTCCAGTCTCTAGGATTTTAGTTTCCCTGTTTCATAGTACCTGCCTGTCATGCTTGAACCGAAAGAGTAAGATTGTTCCGAATATTAATTTGCGGTAATTAATTAAAAAATTAAAAATAAATTTTTTATTAATTTTTTTTTTTTTTTTTAATAGCTCTGGACAGAGTAAGCGTTGAAGCTTATCATTTTCTGTCTGGCTGTTATTTGCATTGTCATCAGTCTATGCACGAGAGCTGAAATGTAATTTATTTGCCCGTTGACTGTCTTTGCCAGTCTCTCACAAAAAATAAGTCCTTGACCTCAAGAAATATTGAGGATAAATATAGATCAAATATGCTCATGTAACAGACTATCCAAACTATGCTTGATTCAGTGAGGCTGGTCCCACACAGCGAGAAGCTGGTCATTAGCAGTGATGGGCTGGACCTCAGGGATCTGGCTCACACACGCGCACACACACACACACACACACACACACTGTGTGATGTACGGTGTGTGTGCCCTGAGCAAATCTTTGGCTTGCAAAGCATCGTTTGTCTGCTATGATTGACTTGCAGAGGGCTTTGTAAACACCCGATACCGCCGATGTCCTTCGAATACATATTTGCCACTTTGGGGGAGGGGGGGGCGGAGAGAAAGAGAAAGAAAAAGCAGCGGATCTCCACTGAATTGCAAAGAGCTTGCAGCAGACAGAGAGCTCCATGTTAAGAGATTTCAGACAGATTGACTGCTGATATCTCTTTGGGGGGGGGGGGGGGTTATGGGATTGATGTCCAACCTTTTTCTCTCATTAATGGCAGATTAAAAAGCCGAGGCTTCGTTTGTGGCTTGGGTAAGTAATAGCAGATACCCCTGGGGGTGGGGTAAAGGGGGCAAAGAGGAGAGCAACCACCTTAATTTCAGTCATACGGTTTTTCAAACCACCTCATGGAAGGGTCCTAGTGCCCCTCCATCTGGGAAGGCCACGCCCTTTGTCCTCAGTTTTTTTTCTTTCCTGCCCTCTGGTCATTAATTGAGGCCACGCCAGCCTAAGGAGCACCAATTCTGTTCACCAGCTCTGAGACATTAAGGGAAAACAACTGAATAAGAAAATAACTTATTTTTTAAATAATACCATTTTTGCTGTCTGGAGAAAATAATAGAAATGGCCATAGCATTTTACAGTTAAAGCATTCTTTTATAGCATAGTTGACATTCATGCTATTGACTTGTCACTGGCTTGCATTCAGTCAAAATTTCTCCTTAACTTTGGCCAGCACAAGCGTCACGCTTGCACAGATGGTGGTGCCAGTGGCGGTGGTGGTGCTGGTGGTGGGGGGGAGGGGTGCACAGAGTAACCTTTTTCCAACAGCTGTGCCGACAAGAAATAACAATAATAAGAAAAGCTTGGTGGCACACTTGCTCCACTAAATGTCAAAAGCAAAAGAAATAAGTGTCAGAAGAAATGCCAAGGCCAAGGCTGTGTGCTCGTGAGCGAGCGCCTCTGTCTGGGAACAGCGGCTTATTTAGACCGCGCGTTTGAGTCCCAAGTCTCAGCGCTCTGGGGCGTTTTTTTTGGCGCCATTACGAATAAAATTAGAATGCCGCTGCACCGGGTGGCATGGCAACAACAACAAAAAAAAACGTTACAAGTCTGCCGTCGTCCGGGTGGATATTCAACAGCTACCAGTTGCTCATTAGTGAACATCCATCAAACCTTCCTTCTTTTCTTTCCTTCTTTCTTTCTTTCTTTCTTCCCTCCTCTTCTCCTCTGCCAGTGAAACGCGAGGCTGCGGCCATGACCGTCCGAGGCGCGTTGTTTTCGGTGCGTCCTGTTCGCTCTCAGCGGGCTGCTTCAAAGGAAGGTTGCCACCCCCACAGATCAAAGATGATGCGAGTGAAGGGGACCATTAACAATCTTGCCATTAATGCGTTCTTCAAAGTCATCTCTGAATTTAATGGGAGCCCGGGGGGGGGGGGGGGGGGGGGGGGGGGGGGGGGGGCTTCACAAAGAGCCCCGAAGGAGGGGTGGATCTACCGCACGCCGTCATCAGCCCACTGATCAGCGATTGGGGAGCAGCGATTGGTTAACGTGAATCTGTGATTGATAGCACAATGGTCCGTCGTTGCCTTCTTGAGGCCTCAGTGTCACATGACTACCTGTCTGTCAATCATTAAACAGAAATGATTCTGTTTTAAGACATTTCCAAACTGTTTTTACATTTGTTGGAAAGAAATATTTCAAATAATTTCAACGGTTTAAAGCTTGTGAATCTGACTGCAGGCTTTTCTGCCGATGAGGGTAGTGTGGGGAACATGATATTCTACATCACATATTTTCACCAAAAGGTCCAAGACTTTCAGTGAAATATTGACCTGCCAAATATTTAATAAACTCTAGTATTTCTTGCAATGCAGACGCTGAAACTTGCACTGACGTGGTATAAATTTTTCATTAATGAAGTGCAATACATGAATCAAAGCCTACTTCTGCTCTTGGGCCCATATAACACAGGGGAAACTTAAAGCAAGACTTCACCTTTGTTAGTTATGCACAGTTCCTAAGACCCCTTTAAGAGATTGATGATGCTTAATAGCATCAGCGCACCCTTTTTCATATTTGAATCGCCTTCATTGTGCATGTTAATGCATCACTTTAAGTTTTATTGAACATCCTGAAATTATGACGAATAATCCTCCGTCCTCCACATTGGCATTTGGGAACAATTGCGAACGAACGTCTTTTGATTTAAAAAAAAGTAATCATTCCTTTGAGAATTATTCTTTTTTTGGCCAATCTCACAGTCCTTGCTGCTCGCGGCATCGGGTTCCGCAGAACTGTGTGTTCCTGTGCAGCCCGCGGCTCCTTTGTGCCCCGTCCCGAGTCCCTCTCTAAGAGACAGAAGACAGGCGGAGGGCGGGTCTCGGCGTACCAACGATTTTCACGGCTGGAGGCTCTCCCCAATCCCACAATGCATCGGCTCACGGTTTTTGAAACGTTCGTTTAACCCCGACGCGAAGCAGTCAGGGCCGCTCCGAGGATGACAAGACTGTCGCTCGTCACAGGAGCAGCGGGCCTTAATAGCCCCCGCACCCCCCCTCTCCCCCCATCCTCCCCCTCTTCCCCCCTCCCCCATCCCCCCTCCCCCGCCCGTCTGGCTGCTAACCATCGCAGAAAGAGCGCGTTAATCCGAGGCCCAGCGACCTCCGGCCCGCCTGTGTCACGCCCATTTAGGCGTCGCTTTCCGCCAACTCTGACGGCGGGTTTTATGCCAGGCAGTGTGAGGTGGGGCGGGCGCGGGGGTGGGGGCGGGGGCGGGGGCGGGGGCGGAGGATAGCTGAGCCGAAGCAGCTCCTGGCAGAGATTACAGCCAGATTTAGAAACTCATGTACGGGGAATAATATAACCCCCCTCTCCCCTAATGAACCTCAGCCTTGTCACACCCCTCCTCATCGCCTTCTCTGACTATAAATGCCTTCTGAGTCGGGTATAAATTATATCAGGGGAAGAAGATGCGTGGACTGGAGCAATGACCTGAGATCATGGGTGTGTTAGGGCAGAGTATTTTGTTAAAAAAAATAACTTTTCTCTCCCATCCCCTTTCCCTCCCTCCTACTCGTCCCCCCCATTTTAAATAAAGGCATTGAAATGCTGATCACGGCCCAAACGGTGCCAGTCATTGCACGTCTAGCCTCAGACCCATTAGCAGAATGTGGGTTGCATAAACGCCCATTCGCCGGTGGAAGCCTGCCCCCCCCCCCTCCTCCCCACAGCCTCTGCAGATTGAGATGCTGTCAGACACAGTGTGGGGGCGATAGGGGTGGGAGGGGGGGCTGGTATTTCATCAACCACAGAAGGCTGATTTCCACGTCCAGCTGGCACCCGTCCCCAGTCCCGGAGGTGGAGATCCTGTCGTCCTTGGAATGAGGGTATTCTGGGGGCGGGCCCAGGGACAGAGAGAGATTTTGGGGTGAGGGCAGGGGAGGGGGGAGGGGGTAAACAGGAGGAGAGAAACAAATCATAAAATTGAATTGTATCCTGAAATTAGACGCCAAATTCTATACTTACGTACTGATTGCAAATGGCCACTATTTTTTGTCTGTGCAGAGAGGTTATGCAGAGTGACAGGCAGGATCAAGAGAGGGCAGCTGTCCAGCTGTTTTTCCTGATTGGCCCCGCCCCCTTTTCTCCCAGCATCCTCGATTACAGACATTTTAACACTGATGTGCTGTAACAGCCCGATTCGTCACGTCGGGCGGAATGTGATGTCACAGTAGAAGAAGATAATGAGTTCTGGAATGGAAGTGGCATATGTGAAGGTAATAATCCATGGCAACGCTAACATCATTATGATTAGTGGACGTGGCAACATCGTGCCAACAACATCAGCGGTGGCGGCACGGTCGATATGCGCAAAAATTAAAATGGGGGAAAATTGCCTTCAGACACCAATTCACACACCTGCAGCCAAACTGTGCAAAAAAGAGGAGCTGGGACAAGGGATGGGAGGGGAGGGGAGGGGAGGGTAGGAAGGCCATTGTATGATGTAATTGTTTTTCTTTGTGTCACTCCTGCAGTCATTCACAATATACTGTTATTCTTCTTCATGAAAAAGTTGCAAAAGCAATGCTGCTCTTATTGACATGGGCAGTCGGAAATAACTTTTGAAAATCTTCTCCCCGTTCTGCGTCTCTCTTGGATTGTTTTGGGTTTTTTTTTTTCTTTTGCCTGCCTCCACACCAATTTTACACTGGGAAGAGAATTACGGGTAATTTGGTCTCCAGAGTGACGGCTTTTGTATTCAAAGCAAGCTGCCGCAGCACAGCATCAGATTTGATCACCTGACTGTAAACTGCGGCGGCTGTGCTGTGTAAATCAAAGAGCACGCTGAGTTTCCTGACTGGCTGTGCCTCCTCTGCAGATTATCATAAAGTCTGTCTGGACTCCGGAAAAAAGAGAACAAAAAGCAGTAAAATGTGTTAATTCTAGCAAAGATTTGGGAGAGCACTCTCTGTTGGGCGATCCCGCCTAATATCTTCATCTTATTACAGTCATTTCTTTAATCTGGACCCGTCCCCAATTTTTAACAGGCTTTGAATGACTACCTTGCGAATTACCTGAGAGAGTCATTCTGGTAATGGCTTTTTAATCACTCCTAAAATCACTTTTAGGCGGCAAACTTCTTCAGTTAGTTGAACAAACTTCTCTCTTTGGTTTAATTTATCTTGGAGAGGCATCGTCGTTGCCCATCCCCCTCTAATCCCCCTCCCAACCCCAATCCCCCCCCCCCCCCCCAACAGCGCAGCCTCAATTTCAGATATTACTGTTTTGTTTCAATGGATTTTCAGCATGAAATGAATGCTTTCTTAAAAAGTAATATACCGGTAGAAGTGTAAGCAGAGACAGGTGTGGATACTGTCAGTGTGGAAAGACAGCATTGCTTCTGTTAAACCTGCCTGCTGTTGCCTGTTATTAATAACTGTGATCTGCAGGCTTGGTGACACGACACTTCAGCAGAGATGAACTAAAAGCAAATGAGAGCTGGTGCTTCCGGGGGGCCTTGGACGGTCTCCTCGTCTTTTTAACGCAGCCCTTCCTGTCCTTACAGGGGGAGCCTTCCCTCCACGATGTGCATCATTCAGCCAATTAATGACTAAAAATAAATGTTAAAACCCCACACAGATTCACCATGGCCTCTTCACTTTAGATGTCAAACCTTTTCAACACAGCTATTGTTTCCAGAGGGGGCGGGGGCGGGGGGCGGGGGGCGGGGGGGGGGAGGGGGGGGCGTCAGAGGCAGTGACAGTTAGGCTCTCGACATGATGGTGTCCCAACTGAAAGTTGAGGGGTTATTATTGACCTCTTTATCTGTTTATTTATTGATTTTTATTTTTTTTTGGGGGGGGGGGAGGGGGGGGGCAAGGGGGGGAGTTCAGGAGGTTTGGTGACAGTGAACCATGTCCTTTTAAACGTACATACAAATCAAAAATACAAAAACTGTGTAATCCTTACGTGAAGACAGGAGATGTGTATTTATCTGGCTTTGTGCGATTTTTGTTCTGTAAAACTACGTGGCAGGGGTACACAGACTCGTCATTTCCCCTTGGAAAGGATAAAGGGAGAGAGAGAAAAAGAGAACCGACATTAATCATCGCATGAGGAGGGGGGTGTTGGGGGTGGTGGGGGGGGGTAGGACTGGGGACAGAAATTGCACAGAATGATTATTTCAAGAAGTGATTGATGGACGGAACGGAGGAAGAAAGATCAAGGGGGATGAGAAGAGAAGCAAAGAGTGATGCTTGAAGAAATGAAAGAGGGATATATTACATCATTATGTACATCCTTATCCTGGGTGACTTGCATATTGCAGCATAAGGCTTATGTTTCGGAGTGCTTTTTCAGAGTAATTCAGGCTAAGAACCATGCACTGGTGTACAACAGGAGTACATTTTAATTTTATTTATTTATGTAACCCCAGGCTTGGAAGAATTTATTGAATATTTACTCAGATCAAGAGTCTGCAAACCTGGGCCTAGAGAACCACAGGGTCTGCAGGGTTTTTTTTTTGGTTTTTTTCACCTTAAAAATCAGCAACAAATTCAAACCCAGGGAATCGAGTGAGGAGCGTTGGTTGTGCAATGAAACAGTTCTGATTCAAAGCTAAATGAAGTGCCGTGTAAAAATAAAATCCAGAGATGGACTGTCCGCAGAGAGGATCTGAGAATATGCTGATGAATCTTGTGCCCAAATCTCCTCACCTTTCAGCTCCATTCCATATATCTCTGATTTACCCTCTGTCCAGGCCAAATCTTATGCAGTTTGTTACAGTTCATAAGAGTTTGTAACAGTTCCCATATGCTTCTGCACTTAGTTCTACAAGAAATTTAGAAGACTTATAAACTTTCACCTTATTCTGTGTCGTCCCTAAAATTAGGTTTCAAATGAATTTCTCCTCAAATCTGTCAGACGCAGAACTCATTATCCTGTGGCTGAATATTATATGTAAAAAATAATAATAGCAGTTTCTCTTCCTTCTGCCATGGTTATTTTGAAATGTTCTGTGTGGCATTTATAGGCAAATTGTCAATCTGTGCTTAATGCACAAAGTTGCAAGTAATTCAATGCTTAACCGGGGAAAAATGCTTGTGTGAAGGGTGGGTAGTTTTGAAACACACCGAGGTTTTATTTCTTGACGCATGCAATCCCTGCTCTGACATCAGAGTTCACCACTTGTGGCACATTTAATGACATGTTTTTGAAAAATGTCGGCAGGTTAATTCCTGCTACCGCAGGGGCACATCATAGATATTCAGCTGTGGTTCTGTGCTATTCCCTTGAAGCTTACAGGCCATCTAATAAAAATTACTTTTTGAAGAACGACTAACACCCGCTGAGCAATAAGCATTTGTTGCATCCGTTCATTTTCATGGCAGCGCAGTGCACCGAAATCAGCCTTGCCTGTTGATTCAATCAACATCGCTCTTAACTTTGACTTGACAATTTAATGCAAGTGTTTACTTACTGTCGACGCAAGCCACCCTTTGAGGGGTTCATTTTGGTGATTGCTGAACCTGCCAAGCTGTGCGTTGCGATGGAAAACACAAACGCGCGCTTGTGCATTCAAACAAATCGTCGGCGTCGTGCAAAAAAACCTTGCATCTCGATATTTTGTCATTCCGGCGTTTGTGTTTATACATACATAACATAAACACTGGAAAGTTCTTGGCTGGCTCTGTATGCCGTCAGAGTTCCATAACTCTGCATAAAGTTGGTTCAGAACCAAAAACGATAAAACCATAATGCTCACAGGTAAATGGAGAATGGAATTTTTTTTTTTTTTTTTGCTGCTCCTGAGAATTCCATCTTCTGTGCGTGACAGCAGCGGAACGCAGACCGATCCCAGGCCCAGGCGTTGGCGCAATCTCACAGCCCTGTCCCGCCACGTTCCCAAATGACACGCCTGAACTGAACAGCTGTGCGGCCGAGGTGCGAAGTGGAATGATCGAACGGCACATCACCACTTTTTTTTTTGCCATGTAGAAAAGAGATCAATGCCCAGCAGTGTCAGTCAGACTAGTGTGGAGAGCAGACTGCATTTGTAACCTGGATCTCCTCGACTTGTCTCGAGTGCTCAAGCTAGGAGAAATATGCAAGGCTCACACATGAAGAATAAACATTTTTACAGTAAGAATTGTTCTTTTGCTGGGTTAACATCGCACTTATTGATTATTAATGGGCCTCTTGCCAAGAACATTATATTTTTGTATTCCTGAGAGTTGCACTGATATTCTCCAGTGCCGCATGATCACTAGATAAGAGTGTCTGTGACTTGATTATAGGGTAATGTAATAATGGCCAGGAAACATAAGGAATGCAATTTCTGGATGATCTCATCAACAGAAAGTAAAAATCTTAGCAATTCCCCGCTCCATTATTCTGGAGTTTTTTCAATTCTAATTACTGATGACTGCACTAAAATACACAGTTTTCATATTCATATGTGCACAGATGCGTTCCCTTGTGTTTTGCTTCCATTTTTATATCTTCGTGCCCTGTACAGGTTACCTTCCACTAATGTAAAGACCATTGGGAAGGAAACAGGAACATCTTGTTCTAGCATATCCTCCTGAGACCCGATAGGGAAAAAAAGCTGCAGGAAAGCTAATTATATGTAAATGTAATTTTTGATGTTATTGGCTTACTAGAGGTGTGTTTTCTATCAACTATGTGACACACAGTTAACATGAGAAGAAGAAAAAAATCGGTCAACCTTGAAAAAACCGTTAACATTTTCAACAGATCTGCTCTAGATCCCTGGCCCGTGCCTGGTTTACAGGCCGGTGTGGACGCTCCATTGATATGCAAATGATTTAAAGACGTCACACATAAACAAACACACATGGCAGGATTTGTTTTAAATTATTATTATTATTCTTTTTTTGTACTCACAATATTCCATATTTGCATATCTCTCTTTCTAATGATGTACGAAAGTCAGATTGCCTGAAACAGCCAGCCGGACAAAAGACAAAAAAGTTTGGGGTAATGCCGTGGCTGTCAGTATCCCCATGCAGAGATGTGTATCATTGCTCATGGTTTTTGGTTAGACTTAGGTTTAAATATTAACTTTTTTTTTTTTTTACATCATATTGAGATTAAGACTGGAGGGCACGGCTGTGCAGTGGATAGCACTGTTGTCTCACAGCAAGACGGTGCAAATCCCGATCCGGGGGTATTTGAATGTTCTCCCCGTGTCCACATGGGTGTCCTCCAGGTACTCCGGTTTCCTCCCACAGTCCAAACACATGCAGGTTAGGCTAATTGTAGACTCTGTGAGTGAATGGTGTGAGTGCCCTGCAATGGACTGGCACCCTATGTATTCCTGCCTCTCGCTCCAGCCCCCCTATGATCCTGACCGGGAATAAGTGGGTTAGATAATGGATGGTTGGCGATATGACCATTTTTGTCCCCTACAGGGGACAGAAATGTATTGCTGGGTCTTGATAAAAGGTTACGACAGAAAGGATAAGCAGGGAAGACGTTGAAGACGGCCACCTTTTTGAAGAGATGTGCTCCTCACTTCAAGCCATCTTGTTTAACTGTTCCGGGGTCCCACAAGCAGAGTCTGAGAGAAGAGCTGGGGCATCATGGGATTGTAATGCGATGGAATCTCACACAAACAGAGCTGGAATTCAGTGGTCTGTCAGACAAGAATAAAGACAACATCAGTGCACATTTAAAGCAGGGTCCTGCTGTTATGTAGATCCCAGTAGGCCCAAAATCACCACACACCCCCCCCCCCCCCCCCCCCCCCCCCCGCTCCCCCCTTCAACATCTGCATCATCCTGTCCAATTTCGGGACCCTGGTTTTGCATGAAAGGCGCACATGTGTATCATGAAATTTTAAAAGTGCTCTTGAAGTTATACAGGCATTCCAATCTCTTTAATAAAAAGAATATATCCGTTCTTGCAGATTGCATCCCAGCGTAGCCCTGTCTGGGGCTTACAGCCGGTTTGAAATGAAAATCATCCCATTTCCCGCACATAAATATATAATACGTTTGTTGGTGGGTTCCGGGGGAAATTTGATGGAAATGCGGCCGGGCTCAGAGAATAGACGTTGAACGAGGCGTTTGGTCGGCGAGCCTGAGCAATAATCCGTGGAGCGTAACGAAATTTCAGAGCGATTATCCAATAGCACTGCGCAAAAAAAAAAAAAAAACGTATGCTCCGGTCAAATAGGAATTTCGCTATTGATATATCATAGTAAGTATCCATTATTGCGATAACTATGTTGTAAAAACTTACATATGTTATACAATATGTAGTATTTAAAATATATATGACTGGCTATTTTAAGATGTAGAACGTGCTTCCATTTTGTTTTTTGTTTTTTTGCTCTCTCATTCATAAAGCCTAGACAACGGTACATTCACATGTCCGTGACCGTTTTTCCACCTCGGCATTAAAACCAGAACCGGAAAAGATTATCATGCTCTTCACGGCGAGATTGAGGTCGGCCCACTGAAAACCGTCCCCTCCAATTACAGAGCCCGATTCACATTCGATACGGAGTGCCAGGAGCGTATGGCATAATAAGAAGTAATGATCCAATATTACATAATGGGATGGGCTGGAGACATCCAGAAATGGAAATCTACAGATTATCTTAATGGGCCTCTGCTGACATCGGTGGTCACGTTGGGGTAATGACACGGTTTCAGTGTGTGTCATTCAACAGATATTATTAAAGCTGAAATGCTGAGCAGCGCTGAAAACCTAATACTCATACTCCTGCTGCTCCGTTAAACACAGCCACATATATATTTCCCACATATAGAGGTGCAATATAATCTTCAATATATTTTTGATCCAATATATTCTTGATCTGTCTTTTTTTGTGACAATGGAATGCTGTTCTGGCTATATTTGTTTCAGCATTTAACTAGAACGTTTGTCTTTGGAATAGTAACCTGTTATGTACAATATGTGGTCATTTGTTTTTCGAAATGCATTGAATGATATATGAAAATATACTGCTGAACATCATTGCTATCGCAAAATGACAATGGTTTATATCTGTCAGGACACATAGCTGATTTGAACTGCCTCCTCCTATTCTATTTAAATATTATATTTAGTATATGGAAATATAATATCATTGTGTATATTTGATAACTTCGACATACTGATTAACCACTTGTCCACTGTACAAGGTCACAGGTGAGCAGTACAATATATTGGCAATATATATTGCCACCAATTGAATCAGCTAAATTTGGTACACAAGAAACACACTTGTGATTGGTTGGGAGATCCTGGGAGACATCGTGAGCCAATAAAAACTGTCAATTCTCAACTAATTACATCTTAACTGACTGTCCTGAAATGGAATTGACCGCCCAACCCTGGTGATTTAACCCAATCACAATCTAGTTTCCATGGACACAAAAAGTCATTTCATAGGTGGCACACAGTAACTCCGCCCACAATGTGTGGGCTCACAGAGCTTCATTTTCCTCTTGCTAGAGTTGACTGGAGTCTCTGAGCCTGATGTCTCATGGGAAAGCAACAAGAGCAATCATCTTTAGAGTAGGTCCAATATGGCAGGCAAACACACAGGCAAGAGCTGCGATGCCATTTCTCAAAATTAGACAGCCAGACGGGGTGCCGGGGAGATCAGACAATTTCTGAGAAGGGAACGTGTGACATTTGAATATTCTGAGGCTGAAAAGGGTGCTTCCATCTCTGCAGTTTCTGTATGAGGTCCGGGCTATAAACAGGTTGAGAGGGGAGCGTGGCACAGCAATGCAGAAGGTCAACTAGCAGAGTGCCTCTCCATCTCCATTGGCTGGTCCATGTATAGTAGTTTTAACCAACCCTGTTTCTGGAGATCTACCGTCCTGTATGTTTTCACTCCGATCCTAACAAAGCACACCTGATTCAACAGCTTGGAGGTCTTGTTCAGCTGCTAATTAGTAAAGTCAGGTGTGCCAAATTAGGGTTGTAATGAAAACCTACAGGATGGTAGATCTCCATGAACAGGGTTGGTTACCACTGATCTAGAGACTTGTCCAGTTTAAGGGGTCACCGGCATTTGTTGTTTTGCCATCCACCCATTTAAAATCTGAAGGTACTGAGCTTACTGTCTGACACGCTGTAAACCACAACCCAGCGCAAATCCACTCAATCACAAAGTCGTGTTGAGAATTGCTGTCATGCAATCTGCTCTTCATTAAGCTTGTGTCGTCTTTGCACTTGCGTATAAGCAATGATTATAAAGCAGGGTTATTTTTGACATTGATGTGTATGTTACAGGACTTTGTTAGTCTCTGCAGAATCACTCACCTGTAACCCATGATTTCCCACAGACCCTACTCATCTGTAAATGTGGATTCACAATCCGCAGGCTAATTATATATGTAACCCCCGTGGTTGTTGAGGGAATACCATATGTAAATAATCAGAGCCGGCTGTATTCCCAAAACGTTACCGGGAACTCTGTGTTCTGTGTAAATAATGCTACCTCCTCCAATCCCCCCCCACACACACACACACGCACACACACACTAAGAGATGCGCGATACGTTCGCTCAAAGTTTTTTTGGTGGTTACATGAGTTATTTCATTAAAATATATCGGGGCTTTCCTTGCTGAATATTAATGAGAGAAATGAATTTTTCAGCACATTAGCATTGACTGTTAATTAATAGCTCTTAATTGTCCAGCATTCAAGTACAAATCTAAGTGATGTAACAGTGATCTCATCGGTAAGTGACGGCCCGTGTCACAAACGCGTATGTTTGAAATATGCATTTTGCGTGTACGTACAGTATGTGCCAAGGGCTGCTTGCCGCTGTTTATTCAGTTTGATAGTAGTTTGTCAGTGCGTTTTCTGGGAGGTATTTTCTATTTTGTATTCCTGTTAATGGGAGAATATTTGGTGAAAAAGAAAGTTGGGGAAGGGGGAAGAGGGGGGACGGGGGTCACAAAACTTGGAGACAGGACCACCCAGGCAGTGACGGGCATGCAGTTGGCCCGGAAAAGCCCGACAGCTGGGCACTTCCACCCTGGCGGGAGTAAGTGGGCGGAGGGGAGGCCGTGCCAAGGATCAGGAGGCAGATGCCACAGACCACCCCTCTGAAATCAGCATTCTGGGGAAAGCACAAGGCACAGCAAAGCCTGCCATGCCGAGCCACGTGGAGCCCACGCCCGGATCCACAGCACCACGTCTCCAAACAAACGAACAAACAAACAAACAGACAAACAAACAAACAAACAAACAGACAGAACAGAGCGAACTAAATCACTGCAGTCCCTCCGCTGCTCAGCACACTCCACTCCTGATGGGGTAAATTACCACGCACCCTGGTGATAATCAGACTGGGGGGTACAGGTCAGCTTAGGTCTGTTCTAACCCTTTAAGGTAAAAGGTCACAAATATGTAATTAGATTAGAAGGTTCTTAACTGAACGTTCTAACAGTAATTTTACAATCACTGCTGGTAATTGGAATGCAAAGGAGTTATGGGACACTGACTTAGAATTTTGGAAGAAAAAAAAAACAGTTCAAAAGGCCTACTGTTCAAAGGGTTAGCTGTACCATTAGCTCGAGTCAACTGCCTAAAACAAAACCAGCTCAACTGTTTGGGACCCAGAATCTCAGCTCCTGATCGAGGCTCATCGGCACCGTTCTCTTTTGACGGGACAGACGTAAATAACACAGTCCAGAGATTTCTGCTCATGATTACACGGGTATGGCACATGACAGCTTTTTTTATGCAACGCTAACAACTAGAACTGTGCTCACTGGTAGCGTGCTAGCGTGTGTTACAGAATAACGCCCGGCTTGTCTGCACTTTCCTCGACTGACAGAGTCCGTAGCGGAGGGGTCACAGGCTTACTAACACAGATGGGGCTTGCAAATTTGGGGGGAATACACAAAAAAACTTTCAGACTTAAAGGAAGATATATATATATATATATATTTCTGCCCATTGGTGTCTTTGTGTGGGTGTCAAACAGGGTAACCATGCCTTGCTCATCTTCCTGAAATGAAAAGCTCTGTTGAAGATGAATAGAGAGCAGAGGTCATTGGACAATGAAGATGGAATATATCCCAGCAGAGAATAATAGTGTGTGGCTGCAATAGTCTGTTAGCTCAGTGTGCGTTGAGACATAATAAAAGCAAAAGCTCCTCTGTGGAAATGTTTTGCTCAGCGAATGCATGAACAGAGACTTTCTCATTGCATGAATGGGCACACAAGCACACATATTGTACACTCACCCATTCATGCACATGCAGGATAGCTCAGTCATACACACACACACACACACACACACACACACGCATGTGCAGTGACGCACAAATTATATTACATTACATTTATTTGGCAGATGCTTTTATCCAAAGCGACATGCAATAAGTGCATAATGAAGATTGCTGGAACAACTACAAAACAAGTTCGATAAGGTACAATACTTATCATGCAACAGTTATCTATAGCCATAAAAAGAAACTTCAGTTCATACAGTAAGCCTACCCTCTCAGAAATAAAGGTACACAAAGGTACAAATTCTGTACAAGTACAAAACTGTACCTCCAAATCAAGCGATTGTACCTTTCTAGGTATTGAACGGTACCTTTTTTCTGGTAAAGGTGCAGTTCTGTACATTCAAGGGGTACTGCCACAGTGACAAGCGATTGTCCCTTTCTAGGTACTGAATGGTACCTTTTTTTCTGAGAGTGTTGGCTAGGTCAGAACGTTACGGTAAATCAAACTAGGAGGCATCCAGTCACGATACAACTCTGTCGGGAGTATATTTCACTCTAAGAGAGTAAATCTGATCCATATCGGACTCATTAACTGCATTAAAGCTGAATTAACTGTATGCGGGCTCCTGAAGCGGTTTGAGGGTGCGTGTCATCAATCACAAGGCTTCTCGTGCGGTTTCAAAAACTCCATTACCCAGTCACAGGCGGGCCGAGCGTTCGCCTCGGCGAACCCGAGCGGAACGTCCCTTCCTCTCGCGACTCGCCCGGCGCGAACCGCGGCGAAGGTTCTTCCGCCCCCCTGTTCGAACGAACCAAGAAACACGACCGCGACGGCTCCGTGAGCTCCAGCGCTCCCCCGCCTGCGCTGCGCTCGCTGCTAAATCACGATTAATGGCGGGTCGGTGCAGGCGTCGCTCATTACCTCGCCACCGGAGCCGCCCGCGTGCGGCGCGGGGCGAAACGGCGTCCGCCGCATCGCTGCCCGAAACCGCCCTGCTCGGGCGCCGGGGCTTCCGCGATGCACGCAGCATGCGGTCTATTACCCAAAAAAAAAGAGCTCCGTGTTAGAGTTGGGTCCGGTCCAGTGCGTCGAGCCTTGCTCAAAACACAGCGCTTTCACGCGCCCGTTCTTCCAAGACGTTTCATGCAAGGCGCTAACCATGCTAAATTCCGGCCGCGCCGGCAGTATGAAAGCTATTTATAAACGCTGGATGCTCAAGGACCAGTTCGGCTTCTGCTCAATTAAAAGAAAATGGGGATGGGGGGGGGGAGGTGGTGCTTTGTGGAAACAAATCTATTCAGCAACTGCAGCAGAATTCTGAGTGATAGCCATAATCATCTTGGCAAAAGATCAGTGTATGAATGTCTGTGTTTGGCTGGTTTCTCCATCAGGCCTTGGCCCCAACCTGCGGCGCTCCCCTGCCAAAGCATCTCCGTTCCTATTTTCCGCTGTCCTCACGTTACCGCCGGATTTACTGACAGTTTCTCTTTCTCTTGATTTGCTTTACTGGTTCTATTTTATTTACATTTTTATTATTTTGGAAAGCACCTTGAGTTCACTCCATGAAAAGTTCTGTAAGTAAAGCTATTATTATAATTACTAGTATCCAGAAACAGAGTTTACAGTTTCTGAGACCGGTTGCCTTGGCCTAATTGGTCACAGCAGGTTTTAGCCAGCGGTGTGCTAGAGGTCAATGATTGAGTTGGCGTCTCCGCCTGCAATCAGAGATCCACCCACACAAGTTCTGTGACTCCGTCAGAAGTTGTTGCTGATCATCGGTTCCTTACAAAGTGAATTCATGAAGTTTTAGTAGATTATCTTACAGCGTAGAGTCAGGCTTGGTCAGGCTCAGTTATGTGCATGGACAATGAGGACACGTTGTGAACACGGTAGGGTTTTACCGATGAGTCAGAAGCAAAGTGGACCTTCAGGTGTTTGATAACTGCCGCAACTAATATACTCAAAGTCATCTGCCGCTGAAATCACTTCTTCTCCAGCCCCGTGCTCATACCTAATGTGGCACTTAACAAGACCAGGCCTGTTTCGGTCTGCGTGGCAACTGTGACTGAGTTGACTTCGGCTCTTCCCCTTGCCTAAACCTTTGTGAACGCTCTTTGGAGACTCGTCCACCCTTCCCTTGTGCTGAATCAACGGGTAGCTGATATAATTTGGAGACTTATTCTCTTTACTTCTGAGGAAATTGAACTATGTCCTGTGTCGCGTTCTGCGCAGCGCATTCAATAAAACACTTACGACGACGCCGAGAACGGGTCAGACAGAGGTGAGCGATGCTGTGTTCCTGCACGGCTATCTTTTATTACATCGCATTTTCAACGAGCTGACACATCTCAGTCCCAGTTTGATAAATATGTGAAGCATTAGAAGAAATATGTACCTTTTGCACCCCTTCAATTTCAGTGTCTGTTTCGTGCCGTACATTTCGTTATCAACCTGGTCATTGCCTGGGTAAATAGCGCCCCCTTGTTTTATTTAATTAATTTTATTTTTTTGTATTGTCTGAAAACCCGCATATGTAGTGGCATCAACTTTTCTTTGGGGTTTTTCCGCCCTCTGGTGCCCAACGTGAGTGTTTACATGGGAAAACTGAGATAAAAGTCAAGCAGTCGGCATGAGAAATTTGTTCTTGTTCTATTCTTCCTTTAAATCTTAAAACAATTATTTATTGAAGTGCAAAGGCTGTTTATTGTTTTATTATTCTGCCAAACGTACGTTGCATAGCCTATAGCTTCCTTATCATTTATCATTCGGCATTAGGGAGAGTACTTTAAGCACGTCCTTTGTCGATGTAAGTGATTCAGTGATCTCTCGGCGTCTCTGATCCGTGTGTGATTGCGGAGTCTACCGTTCCCGGATGGAAGCTTTTGGGTTTGCAAGCGGAGTCTGAAAGGGATTATGGCTTCTCGTTTTCGTTAGAGACGATCCTCCGGAGTTGCAATAGGACAGACGTGGATCCAAACAGTGACGCACGCGCCACACAACGCGGACCGCATACAGATGACTTTAAAAAGGGGAGGGCAGTCAGTCTTGTCAGTCTTTATTAATTAACACGGGGCAGGGTGCAAGTCCCCACGGAGACGCGCTGAACTGTCATTCAACTCCTGCAGCTACCGAAATCAACCCGTGCCGTTCTGTGAGCGTTAATTATTGACAGGAGCTGGCCCTCGGACTTGAACTCACGTAAGCGCGCACACACGACTTCTGGATATATAAGCAGGTGTACCGCCATCAAACACGAAAAGGCTGACAGGCCACGTCTGACTTAAAGCAACCTTTGAGAATTATAAAGCTGTGTGTCTAAATTGTTTTTCTCAAACATTGCCTTTGGCGTCATTTTCATAAGATTTTAATTTTAAAAGGCGCATACAAAGATTCCAAGCGATCAGGAAACCGCTTACAGCGACAAAGCACGCAGACTAGCCTACTGCTTACTAATGCAATTGTCTCCTCTGGAATGAATAATAAAATACCATGGAACTATAGCTATATGTTATACAGTGCACATCACACACACACACCCCCCACACACACACACACCGTGCCCTCTGAGAACTCAGCCAGCTGACCACGACTTCCATAGGCCCCCTATCTCTCTATACTATCATTCTCTCTCTCTCTCTCTCTCTCTCTCATTCTCACTTTTTGTGTTCTATTTGTTTTGTTTTTTTTGGTAGGTGGGTGTGGGTAAGGATGGGTTGTGGGTTTGTGAATGGGAGCTGGGGTTGGTTTTAAGGTAGTTGTGGAAAATTCAGTGTTTCAATAAAGGAACGTCAAAAGTCTGTCTCTCTCTGTTTCTCTCCTCTCTCTTGTTCTTTCTCATTCTCCATTTCTATCTCTCCCTCTCATTCACACTCTCCCTCTCATTCTCTCTCTCTCTCTCTCTGTTACCCTCTTTCTCTCACACAAATTCAAAATGTTTTATTGGAATGACATATTTTGAAATATGTATTGCCAAAGTGCAATAAGCAATCAGAATTATAACAACAACGGTGAAAGGATTTCACTCTCTCTCTCTCCTTGTATGATTGCTTGTAAATACATATGTATACCTGAGAAAGGTTTGGTTTACATTGAATGTGTCAGGGGTGTGTTCTGGTCTTACAACATATATGTGCAATATTATTGCAAATGAATCACATTGATCTCATGCTTGCTTACAGCTCATGATTCTAGGCATAGAAATATATCAGCAAACAATGTAATCATTCAAGCACACACATTAAGATCACAGGCTATGTGCTATATCTGAGCAGAAGAGGTGCATATATTGTCAATAACCTTAACTGATTAAGAAGCCCCAAGAACAGGTCCCCTAATCCAGACATGTGTCTGACATTAATGAGATTACTCTCTGTCTGTTCAAAACTGTGATAATTTTACGATCAAAACACGATGTTATTTGTGTCATAAATAGCATTAGCATTAATCACAGTGGACTGGAAACGGCATCGAACTGTTTTTATGCGAGACGGCTGTGGAAATAAAGCCTCCTGACTTCACAATTCCAATAACTGTCAACTTAAAACAGAAACTCCCTGAAATAATTGGCTCTCACCCCCCCCCATCAACATCCCCCCCACACACACACACACACACACACACACACAAAGCAGCTGAAACAATATGTCAGTGAGATTAATGTAATATATTGCACCCTAATGCTGTGGCTTGCTCCAAAATGGTGGCCGTAAATTACAATGCTCCAGTGCACCATGGGGAGGGGGCAGGGGTTGGGAGCAGGGAGTTAGCCTAACTGCACAAGTTATATCTCCCCTTCCCCCGGGCCTGCGCACGTCAATTGGTAATTGGTTTTTGAAAAAGCTGCCGCTGCTTTTAATTGACATAGTTTGACCCGACCGCCCAAACACAAAACCAAGATATTTTTGGAGACTTTTGATTCGGAAGAATAGGAGACAGGTGTGTGTGTGTGTGTGTGTGTGTTTGAGTGTATGTCCATATGTGTTTGTGTGTGCATTTATTTGTGTGTATGTAATGTGTGTGTTTGAGTGTGTGTGTGTGTGTGTGCATATGTGCATATGTATTTATGTGCATATGTGTGTCTATGCATGCATGTGTGTGTGCGTGTGTGGAATGTGTGAATTAACAACAAAGCAATGCAGTCTTTCACACACGCAGATACCTGTGATGAGGCATCATCCAGTGTCATTTTTTTTTTGCCATATTCCTTTTTGTCCATTAAACCACCACTGTGTCCACTGTCTGCACCATGCAGGAAAAACAAAACATCTTTGGAAATCTAAAGCACCTTGCACAGCAACAACGATAAGGCAGCAAGAAGGACTGAGAAAGTGTGTGTGTGTGTGTGTGTCAGGGAGAGAGAGAGAGCGAAGGAAGAGAGAGAGAGAAGACACACAGGCGACCAGCTGTGGACAGGTGACACACGGGCGTGTCTCTCCTTCCCGTTGCCTGCTACACCGTCCTCACGCTGTCACCCTGAAATAACTGCGGGCGGAATGTTATCACCATTTTTTTCCCTTTCTTTTTTTATGCCCCCTGTCCATTTCTGCGGATGAGACGGGGCACAAATCTCGGCGTCTCCGTCCGGGCCAGCGAGCTGGATGACTAGCGGCCGCCGCCGCGCGACAGCCGGGAGAGACGGATGGGCGTCGGGAGACGGGCGAGGCAGGCGGCCGGTGCGGTCATATGTCAGAGAGCGTTCCTGATGCTGCGCGCCTGGCGGGCGATGTCCTCTCCTCGCCTGCTCGTGAGCTGCCAAGCGCTCGCAAAATAAATAAGTAATTAAGCGCGATGAATAATTGACGTCAGGCCGGGGCGACGGACTTGGTTTTCAAGCCGCAGGTCAAGAGCGGCAAAGTGTCCCTCCACGATCCCCTCGGCCCCCGTCGAACGCCGGCAATTAGGTTTGATTAGCCGCCATTGGGTGGAGAGGCGGGGCCGAAAGCTAGTTTCGTCTTCAGCCTCTCTCGCTGGCCTCCGGTTCTCCATGAATTAATGTTGATTACAGGGCTTACTGTGGGCAGATAGTGATTGTGTGGTGAGAGGAACATTGCTCACTTCCTGAAGAGAATGGAGGGTAAGGAATTCAATACACTTTGCAGGGAGGGAGAATCCAGTTGACACAGGTGTGACATGAGTGCCCTCTATGGGTAGACTGTGATATTGCTGCGTCTTCAGCCCTTTGATTTTTACCCCCATTTTCATGCCCAGGACGGCAAACCTGCTGGCAATTTGTTGTTTGCTCAAAAATAAAATTATTTTAAAACTGGCATAAACTTCCAGTAACCTTCCACTTAATAAACTCATGGTGTTTAAATGTTGGCTAGCTGTTGGGTTTGATAAGATTCACATTACACAGTGCAAATATGATTGTATCGCCACAGAACAACAAATAACTATAATGTGAACTACAAAAGTAATCATAGTATAGATTTGTGCCATTGCCAAAAGTGTGGCACTTCATCCCTATGTACTTTTAAACTGAGGAGATGGTAGAAAGTCAATGTGGCACACTAATGATCAATGTGATGTGTTAAAATCCTGAGCTCCAAAAAAGGGGGGAAACAAAGGCATTTTAAAAAAAGGAATAAAATCACAGGGTGGCTTTGACGTAGGAAATGAATGTTTTGCCGTGCAGTGTCGCTCAGCATGGCAACAGGGCACCTTCAGAGACTCGTGAGAATATGCTGGGCTTGTATATCCCAGCAGTTTCAGGATGCATCCCCTGGTGAAGAACCACTCATTGTAGTTGTAGTCGTGAGTAGGCTATGCAACAAAGCACAGTAATTGCAAACATCCAGATATCCATCCATCCATCCATCCATCCATCCATTCTCCACTTAGTCTAGATCAGGGTCGTGGTGGCAAAGGGCCAAGCAGAGCAGCCCAGATGTCCTTCTCCTCAGCGACTGCCACCAACTCATCCTAGTGGATCCTAAAGCAATCCCAGGCCAGCCTTTGGATATAATCCCTCCAGCGTGTCCAGATAATTCTTTAACAATAATATTCATTAAACTACTACCTGACACTATGCAGGCTGCTCACACTGCCTTGAAAATGGTCAAGGCAGATGCATTCATGAAATAGGAAATCTCTGACCTGGTGAGAGAGAAAAAAAATTGCAAGAAAATTTCAAATGTGATGTTTGAATCCAGTGCAATATCAGTTATGGCTGCTCTTCATTGTGGCCATCCAAGAGTACAAAATTGCTGGGGCTGGTGAAATCAGATGAGAAAAACTTCTTCAGGAAATGAATTGGACTGTGCACTCCAGGATTCCAAGCAGGGGGAAAGGGTTATTTCATACCAGAAAAGCAATCAACTGATTTATTAAGCGTTCTGGATATGCAGGGATGCTGATAAGACAAGCCAGAATATTATTGGGAAGCTAAATTTGGAACACAAACAATTCATATAGCCTACTTCAGCTTCCTACATTAAAATACAGATCCTACATAGATCCATTTTCAATCTTTAAAAGGAGGAGACCATAAATATTCAGCTTTATTTGGTAATACAATGTTCAGTTAAACAATAGGTAGATATTTAAAATGTAAAACCAGAACTGAAACATACCTATGTTTAGAGTCATCAGCCTGTAAATGTGTGAATAACAATAAAAATGTATGACTTCGTGTGAAATAATACGTTGAAACGGTTTCCGCTTCAGCACATTTCAGCAAAATTTCCTTCAATGAACAAAAAATTATTCTTTAAAAAATCGATTTTCATTGTCTCATCGTCGACTAACGAAGTTTGGACGTCTTGCGTTTCCGTACGTCTTTCATAAACCAAATTGACACGGAAGTCCCGCCCCTTTCACCCCTCGCTGGCAAGTTGTGTGAGTAACGCTGTCTTCAATTGCAATATTTAATCAATCTAAATCCATGTCCATCTAACATTCTTATGACAATTATTTGTCCATAATGGTTAATCTACACACTTCAAACTCTAAATCAAAGCATATTGCGTATTTTCTGTGCCGCGTCTAGTTTCTAAAGCAATTATTGTAAGCGACACACAGACTCCATCTTGCTTTCTCTCTTGTAGGCTCCTGTGTTCAACCAACACAGCAACATGGTAAGAAGCTATTTGTGTTTGAATCTATTGGCGTTAATGCATGTGAGGATTTCCTTTACAGTACATATGCAGTGTTAATGAAGTCAGTGTACCCAGCAAGCTTATTTTAAAAACGTATGCATAATATGGCCTGCTCCGGTTGAGGGCCGCTTTCGGGCTATGGTGGCTAGCTGACTAGCGAGCACGTTAGCGTTTATGTTGGCTAAAATTAAAATTTATTCGTCCTGTCTAGCAAGTTACTCTGGGTCGAATGCATTGTTAATGCTTATATTAATAGTGACAGATTCCCAAGTCTAACTGCTTGTTCAGCTGTCGTGAGCAATGGTCTTGTCAGCTCAGGGACCGTTGTAATGTTGGCTGTCTTGCTTGCTAGCTAGCTAGCTAACTTGTTGTCTAATGTCAGTGTTAACCACTGAAACGCTTCTGAAATTATTCTTAATTTGAAATGCATAACGCCACGGGTCTGTGGTTCTGTAGTTTCATTGTTGGCTTACTAGCCACTCATCGTGATCGATTGTAACTCACGCAAGTTGTCCAAACACGACTGGTCTTTCCATGCCAATTGTGCATTTACACGCTTGCTAGAATAACGATGGACCAAGTGCTAAGCTCTGACTCATTCTAGAGCCTTAGTTCCACCGGTTCACTAACAATTGCAAATGAAAAGTCTTCGAGGTATACAAGCGCAAGTTGAGTGATGCCAGCTATTTGTACCAACCATGTGTAGTCCGCTGACAGTTGACTAGCTACCACTGTGCACCTGTGCTCTGCGCTAACGGTTGCGATGTTTCTAACTTGACAGCCTCGTAAAATTGAAGAAATCAAAGATTTCCTGCTCACGGCCAGGAGGAAGGATGCTAAATGTAAGTGATATTTGTTCCATGTTTATCTCGTGCAAGTGATAGTACAAAGGCTTTTTTGCTTAATTTCTACACCATGTAGGCATTCTTTGGCACTTTGTGAGATTAAAAAAATCTCACCGTGCCAAGGAAGGGGAGGAATGTCAGCAAGACAAATGCAACCCATCATTGACTTGAAACATGCTCTGAGTGTGTGCGTGAGCGTCTCTCTTCGTGTCCTTTACTGTTAAAGTTGCTCTGGGTCGAATGCATTGTTAATGTATGTACTAACAGTAGAAACATTTAGAAACAGATTTCCAAGTCGAACTGCTTGTTTAGCTGTAGTGAGCAATGATCTTGTCAGCTTAGGTCCTGTTGTAATGTTGGCTGTCTTGCTTACTAGTTAGCTAACTTGTTGTCTAATGTCAGTGTTAACCACTGATATGCTTCTGAAATCTTGCTAGCCACTCATCGTGATCGATTGTGACTCACGCAAGTTGTCCAAACACGACTGGTCTTTCCATGCCAATTGTGCATTTACACGCTTGCTAGAATAAACGATGGACCAAGTGCTAAGCTCTGACTCATTCTAGAGCCTTAGTTCCACCGGTTCACTAACAATTATAACTGAAAAGTCTTCGAGGTATACAAGCACAAGTCAAGTGATGCTAGCCATTTGTACCCACCCATGTGTAAACCGCTGAGTGCTGACAGTTGACTAGCATCAGTTGACTAGCTACCACTGTGCACCTATGCTCTGTGCCAACGGTTGCGATGTTTCTAACTTGACAGCCTCGTAAAATTGAAGAAATCAAAGATCCCCCCCCCCCCCCACCCGCTCGTGCGTTCAACTCTGCCCGTTTTTGCCTGCACAGCCGTCAAGATCAAGAAGAACAAGGACAATGTGAAATTCAAGGTGCGCTGCAGTAGGTACCTGTACACTCTGGTCATCACCGACAAGGAGAAGGCCGAGAAGCTCAAGCAGTCACTTCCCCCAGGTGAGACCACCGTTCTTATGACCACAGGCTGTGGAGCAGCGGGCGTGTAAATCATTTTGTTGGAAACAGTTCCCCCATTTATGAAAGTAAAAAAACACACTTCACTGACACTCCAGAACCACGGTTCCCTGCGGATTTGAAGTTGTCCTCTGTGTTCCCCGTCATATGGCACTCTTCTGTTGTTTGTACTCTTTTATAAGTCACAGTTTGCTTTTAACGGCTGCCTTTTCAACTCTGTGTTTAAAGCTCATGTTTTTGGGGCCGTGGGTGTTTGGCTTTATTTCTCAGTATTCTCCCGTTAATGGTTTTTCATCGTGGAAGAAGCTCTTGAGGTGCACTTATGGCAAACCCACGTCCTCTGCCTCTCGCTGAGACATTGAGGATGCAAGAATCTGTTAATTTTGTGAAAAATCATATCCCTGTAATAGCCAAGGGAAGTCAGGCAGTTGTTGAAAGCAACTTGTAGATCCTGGCTTATCCTATACGGGTAGGCCCCCCCGTGAAGTCAGTTTGCTGGGTTTCGATACTTTATTTTTCCTGTGCGAAAAGCTGCAGCTCGAGGTCAGACGATGAATGCATATCCGTTAGGGTTCTCTGTCTACTTCAGTGCAGCCCAAATGCGCAGTCCCATACATCTCTCTCTCTCTCTCCCTGCGATATTCCTGCTCGCAAACACTTTTGGGGAGCGGGGCGCCTGACTGAAGTGGCACCTCGAGTCCGCACGAGACGTTTTAAGACGGGGGGGGGGGGTGGTTTTATTTGTCTGCCACCCCACGCAAGTTGTCCAAACGCAACAGGCCAGTTTCCATGCCGGTTGTGCATTACACGCTTGCTAGAGCAACGATGGACCAAGTGCTATGTTCCGATTCATCCAGGAGCCTTAGTTCCACCGGTTCACTAACATTCACTGTGGTAATGATTCATAACTTCTGTAGTGTAAATCACATGTCTGTATTGTGTGTTTGTAGACTATTACTAGACTGAGGTGAAGTGGAAAGTTGGACTTAGAAATCATTTGCATTTACTTAATGAAAGGGAATTGAGTTTGGTCTGGAATGAAATTAGACTAAAGAAAGAAGTGCTGCACATTCCTTTAACTGAGTTGTCTGTGACCGGGGTAACTGCAAAAGAATGTGTTTTAGTTTGACTTCATTTTCAACGCTGGCTACTCATCTAAATCACAATGCTTCTGCATGACAGTTATTGGAGAAACTGCATCAACTCCATGTAGGATGAAGCTACCCATTACTTTGAACCAATCAAAAGCTTTCTCCCATGACAAAAGCATGCAATTGGCTGAAATAAATGCATCACCAATGTCATATAGTAGCCCGGCCCATTTATTGGCCCTATGAATCCTTAATGTAAGCTGAAGTATTTCTGATACATAATGTGCACTCCTGGGCTGGGACTGGTGCACTCCTGGGCTGGGAAGTAGGTGTAACAAAAGGGATTATGTCTAACCTTTTAAAGATGTAATCTGTAAAAACTTGTTTTAATGAAAGTAATCTGAGTTAATGGATATGTACTTTACTCCACAGGTTTGGCTGTAAAGGAACTGAAGTGAAGACCATCCAAGTGTACAGAAAACGTGTTGTAATAAAAGTAAAAATAAAATAAAAATCCTTGTCTTTTCCTTTTTTGTTTGTTTAGCAGTTGAACCTTTTTTTTGTCTCGAGGAAAACGGAGCCCTTTCGGTCTTTCAAGGCAGGGTGACCGTTTTTGAGACCCCAGTTAAATTAGTATTCCCGTCCCAATTTGGTGCGCGGCGATGTTTGGGGGGTTTAATTAAAAGCACAGGGCAATCCTCCGCTCTTCAGCAGCTTCTATTAAGCGGTGGCGGTGCCGACTTGAGCGGAACAATTGGCTTACTTCATTTAATCAATGCGGTCCTGCTCCACAGCAAGCGCCGAGTGGAACATTTAATAGTAAACCCCGAAATGTGTCCCTGCTCCACGAGAATGGAAGTGCAAATTATTTCATTTGAAGTTATCAAAACAGAATTCTTTTTTAATGAGTTGTTTTCCCCCCCCCTGTGTAGTTAAGAATTGGTTTTATTTTTTCATTACAAAATAGTTCAAGGTGAAATGTCATTGATTCTAGTAGAGGTTTGATTAGAGTATTGGGGGGAACACTTTCATAAAGGCTGTGAATGAAATGAATGCTTTGATGGGGCACTCTTATCCTGGACTGTGGTTTTGATCAATAGGCACTAGTTCAGACTGTCGTCATTGGCTCTTGGGGAGCCGCCAAAGGGACTCGAACCTTGTTATAAACCGCAGTCAGAGAGGGTGTTTTCTCTCCTTGTGCATTTCGATTTTGGTTTTCAGTTGAAATTGCACCACTGAACCCAACCGTCTATCCGTTTGATTATTTTAAGCCTGTTTGCATGTGGGAAAGAAAAATTGTAGACTTCAAAAAGATGAAAAGCTTGTGAATCTCTGCCCTCCTCTTGTGTTTTTAGCTTTATTCGGGCTAGTAGAAAGCACAGAGCGGGTGACGGGAGGGCCCTCAGCTGAGACAACGCCATGGTGGGATGGTCAGATCCCTGTTCACTTTGGGGGGGGGGGGGGGGGTTCCCCTTGCACATGGCCGAGAGGCGGCTACCCTCCGGACTGCCACGTCGCTCTGCGACTCGTTTGTTAATGTGAAACCGAAGGCTGATTTCCCGCATCGAGCGCAAAAGCTTTCTGATTTTAACTGGCTTAAGTTGCCTGCGTTAAGGACGTGCGTCAAATGGCACACCTCAGTCACGCGTCCTGGGCCAGGGGAATCGGCACGGTAACGGTTCTCAAAGGGAGTCTCGGGTGGTGTGTGAGGAAGAAAGCAGCTGATGTTTTCCACGGCATTTTCACGTCTCTCAGTCAGCCCCACCTGTTCAGTGCACTGCAGGTCACATTGCACAGGTCTTCGCACACATTACAAACAATTTTGTGTCCGACTGCAATGTCGGCTTGCATTTTTATACGCAGTGGGTTACAGAAGACCTGTTATCTCGCAGTGAGCTGGTGATCTGGAAAGCTTGGAGAACACAGCTTGTTGAGTGTGATGGTAGAGAGCAGAACAAAGCCTCTTGTCAATATAGGCCAACGCCTAATATGAATCATCTGAAGGGGGTATTTCTATGGAGCTTCAGGGATGAGGCTGTTTTTTAATTGGTCTTTTGCATGGAGAAGAAAGCCAGGCCCCTAACTGGCACTGGCGTGAGATTCAACCGCTTATAGCTTCAGTAGTGGAAACTAACTGCGCGCGTTTTATGAATTAATAATGGATGAAGCAAGTTCCCAAGCTTGATAAAGGCCCATCGACAGATGGTGGTTCAGAGATACCGAAAATCTGACTCCTGAGTTCGATATATTTGAAGGATTTTTGTTTTTTTTAGCTGTGATGCAAGCTGGAAATCAATTTGTTTTAATGCCGACAGCAAACGCTACTTTACATAATGTACACAAAGTACAATTCCCCTCGAAGCGGCTTGCTGGCAGCTGCAGTGCTAAGTTTGGTTCCACTTCGTTAAATTGTATCCAAATGAGCAACGTAATCCAGCCCAAACCCTCGCCCTCACGTCAAACAAGCAGCAAGCACGGGCCTGTGGATCTCATTTTGTTAAGAAAAATGAAAATTTATTGGCACCCTTTTGAAGACCCGGGTAAAAAACTTTCAAATACTTCTGCTGTTGTGTTTGATGGTCCTCCTGTTGTAAGTAGGCATTTAAGCTTTGTCCAAATAGGGGACATTGGGGGTGAACAAGGAGGGTCTGCTCTTTACGTGTATTCTAAGTGAATGCCACCTGAGGTCTGATTTATGCAGAAGTATGATGAGGATCATGGCCCACCCCCCCCTCCCTCCATCAGCCACCAGCTTCTTGCTTGTCGCTGCTTCAAAGCCAAGAAGCCCCAGGGTTCTCCAGAGTGATTGCAGCCAGTGTCTCAACTGGCAGATTCCAGGGTCCTCCATCCACACTGGGAGAGGAGGACTGTAAATTCTCCAAAAAGCAAATAATGTACCCATTGCTTGTGAAAATCCAGCGGAAATAAATTTCATTTGACTAGACAAGAGGTGCACCGCTCCAGTCCTGGAGGGCCGGTCTGCCTGCTGCTTTTTGTTCCAACCAATTACCTCAGTTTTAGTTCTCTGACAGCTCAATAAACTACACTGGTTCACTCCTGTACTTCAGCACATAAAATCTTTAGGATACACTTGTGGTTCTGCAGCTGTAGTCGATGCTTAAACAAATGTCAGCCCAAGATATTCATTTGTCCATTCATTATCTATACCAGTGCCAAACAACCCTGTTCCTGGAGATTTACTGTCCAGTAGGTTTTTTTATTCCGACCCTCACAAATCACACTTCATTCAACAGCCGGAGATCTCACAGCTGCTAATTAGCAGTCGGGCGTGCCAAGTTAGGGTTGAAATGAAAACCTACAGGAGATCGTGAAAGGGGTTGGCTCTTGTACGCGCACCCCTGGACTAGATCCGAGGCCGCCACCTCAGCATGTATTTGATCAATTAGAGTGGCTGATTACACAACTAACTACACCTGTTTTCCCGGGTCTGAGTTGGTTGCTGATATTAAGATGAAAACAAAAATCAGCAGATGCTGTGGCCCATATGAGTTGGGACCCCTTAAATCAAACATTAGAATGTAGTGATAGGGCTGCTGCAAGTTTCTCAATTGCAGTCCTAGCTGTCTACACAGCACAGAGATAATTAGCTCCCTCAGCTTAAAAACTCAAGTTTACCAGCCAAAGGAACTAATTGGCATCCTGTATAAGGTCCAGAGCAGGGGCTTTTTTGTGTGTGTTTTCAACAACCACATAACTAGGTGTAGATGCCAGAGCTGATTCACTTGTAAATTACACAACAGAAAAGCATAGGATATAGGGCATGGATGCTCAGTCTTATCTGGAAAAGGCCAATATGGGTGCAGGGTTTTGTTTTAACCTAGTGTTACAACACCTGATTCTACTTATCAGGTCTTCACTGAAGACCATGATTAGTTAATTAGTTGACTCAGGTGTCCAAAACCTGCACCCACATGCGTTCTTTTTTTGGTAAGATTGGGCACCCCCAATATAGCAACAGAAGAAAAGTTGTCAGCTGTAATTCATGTGCTTATCAACAAATATAGCTAAAATGTCAGATCATGTGAATGACTGGGTTAATTTAATAATTAGGCCTAAACTGTGAAATTAGGAAGATATGGCCCACTTCAAGAATGGTTCTTTGTCATTTTTAATTCCTAAACAAAAATAGTAATGTAGTTCATCGCACATGTAAAAGCAGGGTAGTCTTGGTGCTAAGGCAACACTCATTCGTAATTTTATGGATAGCATGGCCTTAACGTTATTGTATGACCCCGTCACAGATGCACAAGCATATCTTATGCAAGTAAGATGTGTACATTGAACCATACCTGTGCCAGTCCTCTGCGAATCGGGAACGCAATATTACAGGAATAATTCATATTTTTAAACATGAAAGTATTTAGCCGTGTTAACTAGAGTGTAATGTCGATATCTTCCATAAGGTGTCAGGCTTGCGTTATGACTGCGGGAGTTTCAGTTGCGTTTCGGCCTTTCCCGCACATACATGCAGTTCACGGACTTCATATTATTTTCATGAAGTGTATGCAATTCTTATGACTTAAAAGATTCTCCGATGACTGTTACTACATTTGAAAATTCCAAAAACTGCGCATTTGGTGACTAATTAACACGTGGTTTTCAAATAAACGGACTATAAATCATGGAGTAGGCTGTTGAATTTACAATTTGACGACAAATCATCAGTGAAATATGCGATATAAAAAGTAAAGGTATCGGATGAAGGCTGCGCTTGAGATTAGCATATTAGAACAGAAGACAGCGTGGTCTTTCCCCACCGTTTCAGAGTGTTCCGCTGCGCAGGGAAGGCATTTGTGGGCCAGGAGAAAAGTCTACGGCACGCGTCCTGCTGACCTCCAAAAACCGAACTGTATAACAATTCCACCGGCTGCAAGCGAAGGGACATGAGTGCACAAACTGTCCGTCACTCCAGGGGTAAAGGATTCTCTGTGACTGATGTAATTGCTTGCTGGAACATGTAATTTAAGTCCACTAGGCCGGTTTTGCTATTTAAAAAAAAAAAAAAATTTAAATAGTTTTTTTTGTTTTTTTGTTTGTTTGTTTGGTTTGTTTTTTTTTTACAAATATTTTGATCTCAGCGGCTGATTTCAGTGAGAAATTGTCGCCGCACAGTTATTCAATAACGAGGCTACACAAGTGGAATTAGAATAGGATTATTTATTGCCCATTAAATATATCATGGAAATTGCCGTTCAGCTCCAGGCTTACAAAGTAGGCCATGTATTTCTTAAAACAATTTTCCTGAAAAATGAATTTGCCTTTCTCTGGCGAGAAGATTTGTCACACTGTTCTTCCTTTGCCGCCGATTACAGTAGTTATCCCAGTAGTTTAGCACCAGTATATGCTTCCACGGTCTATGGTATGCAATCGACTGAGAGTGTGGAAGATCCACTGATTTAACACGACCTGAATATGCAATAATATCCGCCTAATGTGATCAAACCTTTACATTTCTTTATTGCAAAGTGGTTTGACATTACATTAGACTCTTCCAACGATGCTGGGAGAATAATGACAGCGCAGCTCCACTCTCCTTTTTAATACTAGGCTGTTTTAAAGATACGAACGAGCGATCGCCATCCCCATCGGCGCGCTCCACTCACATTTTCTCAAAGCTCTGTCCCGTGCCCTGATTCGCGCGCGCTCCCGAGAAAGAAGGCAGTTTCAAAAGAGCATTGAGCGGAGCGCAGTGGGTGAACGATTTGACAAGTAGAAGGATGGCTGTTGTCGAAACCAAGCAATGGGATATCGGAATAACTAGTTAATTTTCTCCCGTGCAGCATTCCTCGGCGTTATTGCACGGACAGAAGTAATTATCCTGCTTCCGCGTTCTTTCAGCAAGCTAGCAGGGTTTTAAGCTAAATGCATTGTTTTGTTTGAATGGTTACGGACGGGGCTGGTTGGAGGGACTGTGCTGCGCTTTCGCTGCCTTCAATAGACGGGGGAAGAAGAAAAGTCCGTAGCTAGCTCCACTCGCCAAAACAGGGATGTCTACTGCACGGGTAGACTACATCGCACCTTGGTGGACTTACTGGCTACACAATTTCCCCCACATCAATCTGAGGTTCCAGCCCGTTGACAACAGCTTCCGACCGCAGGACGAAAACTACCAGCAGGTCAGTGCGAGTGCGAACACGAGAACTGGGCTCACGGGATCCGAAAGGGGCGCGTGATAGGACTGTAGGGGGCGGTGGGCGCGTTTTATGCCCGTGAATGGATCGATCGAGTTGAAGCAAGTTTGGGGAGTTCAAAGGCAACAATGTAGAAAAGCAGAAAACATGAACTAATATAATCGATGCTTTTTACCCCAGGGGTTTTCAGACAGTGGTCTGGAGACCCATGTGATCCTTGAAGGAGCATCAAAGGGCTCCTTCTGCAACTGAATGCTACTTTGTTTTTATTTTTATATTTCATTGACATATTTTTAAACTTTGATATTAGACTTTTGCATCCCATGATGTGAGCGTTTAATGAACAAATGTTTGTATTTCACTGAGATGCCGTATGCTTTTTATGGATCCATAATATAATCACGACGTAATCGTGGCTACACGTTCTCCCAGGTCCAGAATGTGTGTGTTACATCCTCTCCGTTCCAAAGTGTGGGAAAATACACATTTTATTCAATTTTGAATTCAACAGTGAAGATTCAGTGTACAATAACAGACTTGGGGTAGAATACAAAAAATACAGTAGAGGAAGATTCTTTCCGGTTATTGCAGTTGAAATATAAAAATATGAGGACATTCTGTCAAAATAGTTGATGGATAATTCATTTTGAACGTGTTTGACTTGGGGTAGATGAACAGTAGCTAATTGCTGCAGTTGTGGTCTGTGCTCTCACACACCTGTCCATCAGCAAACTGTATACTAAATTTCTTTTGTAGGTTTTTGCTATTATGTGTTATATTCTGCAGTCAATCTGTGAGCATTGCCAACATGGTTTGCTTGTTTCCTCAGTAGGTGGGCCCCTGTAGTGCTGTGGGGTCCCGAGTTTAGTCCCCTTTGTTTAACTCATGATCCCTTCTCAAAGAAAATCCTAAAGTCAAATCGGACATGTCTCCAGATTTCCTGCTCATCTCTGAAGTGAGGCACCAATGATCGCGTTGCTTACTATGAGCACAAATCATTTCACAACTTAGGCGTCTTGGCCAACATGTTGGTCACATGGTTGAGGTTTTATTCCATCTCACTTCAGTCAATCAAGGAAATTTATTGAAATGAACCGAAAGTGGGAAAATCTTCAGTAGCTTTCTTATGGAATTTTTTGGAATAGAATACTACGGATTAGAATTTCTATTGTGTTTTCTCAACTGACAGAGATCACATTTCATTACATTACAGGCATTTAGCAGACGCTCTTATACAGAGCGACTTATCTGGCATTATGTGGCAATCTAACCTGGAAATCAAACCTGCGACCTTTCGGTTACAAGACCAGCTCCGTACCCATTGTACTACGCTGCCGCCCCTTGGAGATTGGGGTGGCGCTGGAGGACCCGAACCTTGTTATCCGATTCGTGTTTTGACCAGTGAGGGCTGTAAGTGCCAGAGGTCCGGTCTTTGCGCTGAAACGAGTGACGGCGGTCGTTGCGTTTGTAATCGCGCGTTCTTTTGGCCCCGTCCAGCCCAGCCGGTGAGCCGTGCGCCGCGCGGTAGCGCGTCGGAATGATTTAGCGCTGCCCGCGCGCACCTGTTCCTGTTTCTGTTCCTGTGTGAGTACGGGAGAGGAATTTCAGCATCCAGTCCAGCTGTGCCGTGCCTGCCGGGCTTCTGCTACTTCTGGAGTTTGGGGAGAGCGCCGGAGCAGCAGCAGATATGTGTGTGTGTGTGTGTGTGAGTGTGTGGGTGTATGTGTGTGGGGGGGGGGCAGGTGTGTGTGTGTGGGTTTATGTGTGTGGGGGGCGGGTGCGTGTGTGTGTGGGTGAGTTGGTGAATGTGTATGTGGGTGGGTGGGTGTGAGTGTGTGTGTGTGTGTGTGTGCGTGTGGTTGGGTGGGGGAATGTGTGTGTTGGAGGCTTAAAGCCAAGTGCCTGGAAACATGGCGTGTTTTTAGCATGATTAAGTGTGTATAAGCTTCAATCACATTGTTGAAATTCCTCTCGAGCTATCGTAGGAAACAAGGAATTGACGTGTTAACAGTCCGTTGAAGTGTTTGCATTAACTGGCGCTGAATGAGGGTAAATTTGAAGCCTTGGTCATAAAGCAGTTGTTGGTTTAATGGACTGCAGAATTCCTCATTCAACACTCCAGGTAAATCACAGCACTGTGAAAGGAGGTGCTACTTCCTGGGTCTGCTCTGAGATGGGATTTTTTATTTCTTGCCACAATTTTGGTGAGCTCAGGTGGCTTAGATCACATTGCTGAGGTCAGTGATGACTATTTTATTTTAACACACACACATGCACGTATACGTATGTGTGAATATCGTACGCTTTTAATCAGTCGCAAGACAAGCTTGCGTGTCAGGCCTCCGTTGTTTCCCACCTGGCCGTACGCTGTTGCTATATTTCGGAAAGGCTAACCCCCTTCCCTCTGCCTCCCAGATGACACTACATCTGGAGCTTCTCCCTGTCCCTCTCCCTCCCTTTCTCTCTTCCTCCCTACTGCTCTCTCTCTCCCCCCTTCTAACCTCTGCACCCCATGTCTCTTCTTTTTCATTTCTCTTTCTGTACCTCCTACAGCCCTTGTCAGTCAAATTTATAACATTATAAATTTTTCAACACATGTGCTCGAAAGTTGAAAAGTTTAGGAGCACACTGATGCATCTCGATTAGATGTGCCCCTAAAGTTATTTTCCCAGTTATCACACATCAGTTTTTTTTAGGAGCAAATACTCCTAAAATGGGATCACAGTAGAGCCCTGCTTGACTTTTCCCATCCCTCTGTATTACTTTTACTCACTTTCTATTCCTTCTTCCCTCTCTCTTGCTCTCTTAGTCTTCTACCACCTCCTCTCCAACTCTCCTTACCACTCGTCTCTCTCTCTCCCTCTCTCTCTCTATCTCTCTCTCTCTCTCTCTGTCCCTCCCTCCCTCCCTCCCTCCCTCCTTCCTTCTCTCTCCTGGAGGATATAGGTTCTCCAGTAGGACAGTTCCTGAAATACCTCACTGAGACAAAAAGAGCAGCAGCACCCAGGCGCGCGGGTAATATCACCTGACAGTTCGACAGGGGGGAAAAAAACCCTTTCCTTTGAACTGCTTTCATGCAGGGGTGGGAATGACGCGTCCTTTCACTCTCAGACAGCGCTGCTGGCTCTGAGAACTGACAAAGAGTGAGCTTTGACCCCAGATGACTGTGTGTGTGTATGTGTGTTAGTGTGTGTGTGTGTTCATGTGTATTGTGTGTGTGTGTGTGTTCATGTGTATTGTGTGTGTGTGTGTGTGTGTGTGTGTGTGCGTGCGCATGCATGTGTATTGTGTGTGTGTGCGCGCATGTGAGTGTGTTTGCGGGGGTGGGGAGAGTTTTTTTCTTTCAGCAGAAGAAGCCCAGTTGTTAGGCCTACAATGAGGGTGGAGGACGGGTGTAGCCAAAACAATCGTAGATTGACGGAATTTGGGTCAGTGGTGTTTCCATTCACGAGATTCAGATTAAAACGCGTGAGAAGCTGTCAGGCGTGGGGGGGAGGGAGCCCGCGAATCGGGCCGGGCGGCGTGAGACTGGCCCCTCGGTGTGTGAGAGCCGGCGTTCGCTGCGTTTCAGATCCGAAAGCGCGCGTTAAAAGGTCGCGATTTCCGACCCGTTCGCGCTTGGAATAATCGGCGTAACGAGGAGGGGGCCGAGCTGGCCGGCGGACGCTAATCGAACGCGACCCGTCTTCGCTTCCTTGACGACGCCGGAGCAGCGAGTGACGGTAGCCGCTGCAGAGGTTCGGTTCGATACGATGGCGCTAACTGGGATTATGTCCAATTAAACTATTTTAGTGTAGCACCTTTTTTTTTTTTTTACAGAGACACTGTCACAGGAGACACTTCACAGAAACAGGAAATGTAGAAAAATGAGCTAAGACTGAGTCTGAACCCCCAAAAATTCACCAAGACTGGGGGGGGGGGGGTTGAACATGCAAGAAACAAGCCATGCAAGACCAAAGCACTTTAGCACCACTACCTGGGAGTTGACTGTGAAGTTTGTGGAAGTCTGAAAGAGTGTCCCCTTAACCTATCTCAGTTGGCAAGCCGTGACCATGTCAGGAAAATCCCAGGCCCCAAGTTTGCCCTGTGCAATGCATCTGAATTCACACTAACTGAAACGGGACCAAGGAGAGAGGCAAATTGGACACGGGGAGTGGGGAGTGGGGAGTGGGGGGGGGGGGGGGGGGGGGGGGGGGGGGGGGGGGGGGGGGGGGGGGGGGGGGGTCGGGTGGGGAGGTGCCCTACTTCTGCTCCTGCTTCTGCTCCTCTCCTTTAGATCTCCCTCAGAGGAGAGTTCAAGGTCTGGAAATATAACTCACTCACTCAGTTAACACGTCTCTCTTGCCTGTCTCACCGGGAGGTTCTTGTATGACCAGCTACCTGCCACCATTGCTCTCCAAGTACTTGAGAATCTAAAAAATGCAAGCAGCAAGGAGATTTTTTAAAAAACATTACCAAAAAAAAAAAAAAAAAAAATTACGTATAGAATTTCAGATTCGGGATAATTGCTGACATACCACACCTCACCACACCCACCTACTGGCCGGCCCCCGCAACTGCAGGACACGTAGCAGCTGCAGGGAGACAGGGCCATAACGGGTCTCGGTTTGGGATCTCGCTCAACAGGAAACCCCTGGGTGGTGGCGCCTGTATGAGGGGGCGGAGGGTGTGTTATCTCCTGTAGCGGAACAAGAACGTGGGAGTGGTGGAGAGAGAGAGTGAGAGAGAGAGACTGGGAGAAAGGAGAAAGGGGGAGGGATGTGTTGATTCCTGCTGAGATACCCACGCAGGACCTTTTTGTGCGATTGACTGCGGGGTGGGAGGTGGGGCGGTGGGGGGGTTGGACGGGGGGAGGCCTTGGGCACAGGGGGCGTCCCGCCACGAAGCCACGTACCTGACGGACGTCGAAACGCAGGTTTTCAAAAACGTGAAAGCCTTCCGCCTTTCTAAATTACACCTTTATTGCCTTCTGCTGCCATTATCGCTGTGAGAAGAAGAATGAGTACTACTGTCTCTGTCGTCTTTATTGTTAAATAATGTTGCTGTTGTTAAATTTGTATAAAATGTATACGCGCTTGCCAGGTGTCTTGTAAAAGGACGTTCTTAATCTTGAGAAGGCCGCCTGGCTACACGAAGGGGAAATAAATGCATTTACTTCATTCATTGAGTGTTTTCTGTATGACAGTCTTGCAGCAGTCCAGCATTTTTCTCTGCCTGACTTTGTTCTCCGGCGTGAAGCTTTGGACGGGTTGTGCCGTGTGTGACTGGGCTTCTGGACGCGGGGTCTTTCTGCCGCGGTGCCGGCTGTGTATAATTAGCCGGTGGGTGCCAAATGGAAACGCCTGGTTTTTGGCCGCCGAAGGATTTTCAGCCTTTGCAGGAGGAATGGCTGCCTGTTTCTTTTTTTAACGCCGGCTTATTCAAATGCGTTTGCTTGTTCTCATGGTAATTCAGTAAGCTGCGGTTGTTGGCTTTTAGTTTTTAAAAAAAAAAGAAAAGAAAAAAAGACCCAAATGGAATCCGGTACCAGCTTTCCCATGGAGTTCACTTCTTCTTTTGTTTTACATGAAACTTTTGTTTTGCATTTTTTTTTTTACTTCTGTTCATCCCGCCTCACGCTGCCCCCAAGGTGCTGGGTGTATTTGGAATGACTGCACCTTAGACAAAGCGACCTGTTTTTTTTAAAGTAAATGAAATTGTATTAACTTATAGCAGGCTGGCATTCCCAGTGGGGGGCAGGCAGATGACTTGGCAGCCGAGGGCAGGAGTGGCTTGTCCTGACAGTGACAACGACGGTTTTATGAGTCATAATCCTGACCGCTGGAGCCGCTTGGAACGTTGCCTCGTCCGACCCAGTGCCGTTAACGTGAGTCGGATGAGTCACTCCGTCAGACGAAGGAAAAACAGACGGATAGATAAACGAGTAAACAAACGGAAACGAAGGCGCCGCGGCCGCCGGCGGGACTCTTTGTGCTACTCCGCGGCCCGCGGCGCGCGCGAGACGCCGTTCGTGTGCGCGCCGCGGGCGGTTCTGTAGCGCGCCGCGGGGCTTCTGTAGCCCTGCCGCGGGCGGTTCTGTAGCCCTGCCGCGGGCGGTTCTGTAGCGCTGCCGCGGGCGGTTCCGTAGCGCTCCCGCGGGCGGTTCTGTAGCCCTGCCGCGGGCGGTTCTGTAGCGCTGCCGCGGGCGGTTCCGTAGCGCTCCCGCGGGCGGTTCTGTAGCCCTGCCGCGGGCGGTTCTGTAGCCCTGCCGCGGGCGGTTCTGTAGCGCTGCCGCGGGCGGTTCCGTAGCGCCGCCGCGGGCGGTTCTGTAGCGCTCTCGCGGGCGGTTCTGTAGCGCTCCCGCGGGCGGTTCTGTAGCGCTCCCGCGGGCGGTTCTGTAGCGCTCCCGCGGGCGGTTCCGTAGCGCTCCCGCGGGCGGTTCCGTAGCGCTCCCGCGGGCGGTTCTGTAGCGCTGCCGCGGCTCCAGCTCCGGAGGTCGGGGGGGGTCGGGGGGTCCCGATCAGGACGCTGCCGTCGCTGAGCTCTTGAGCGGCACGCCCAGCCGGAGTGGCGGCGAGCGGAAAAAACTAAGCGGGCCGCACGGCGGGATTATGGAATGCGTTTAAGTGACGGTTGAATGATTTTGAGGGAATGGATGGCGGTTTTGGCGGACAGCTCCGTCATCTTCTGCCGCAGCCATTCTGAGGCTCTTCCGACAGAAACACGCTGCCCCTTAGCCCCCACACTCACTCCCCAGGGTCCTTTCTGCGTTTGCGGGCACATGACGGACGGCTGACAAACTGGTGTTTTGTGACAAAGGCCCGTCTGCATTGTTGCCCAAACCACCGCAGTATGTGGAGGCGTCCCAGGGTCTCCTTGCGGTTTCCTTTGTTTTTGCCGTCATCCCGTCAGAATCAAAGTCAGTCTCTGTTTTTCACGGGTTCAGCTTTTTCTACAGAAGGAGTCGAGTCATAGCAGGGTTCTGATGGGAAATGCGCTTTGTCAGAGTTCATATCCAAGCAGTGTTCCTATTTCCTTTCCTGCAGCTCCAGGTGTGCTGTACCAGTGGAGGAAGCAGAGAAAGAAAGAGAGGGAGAGAGAGAGAGGGGGGGGAGATGGGGAGCAAAGGAACGAGAGGGAGAGAGAGCGAGAGAGACAGAGGGAGAAATGGGAAACTACAGGGTTTTTTGAGGTGGAGAAAGAAGCGTAGATGAAGAGACAGAACAGGCAGGAGAGTGAGAGGGGAGGAGAGAGAGAGAAAGAGAGAGAGAGAGGGGGGAAGGAGGAGAGAGATTCAGTGGGATGAAAGTCCCTCCCCAGGCGGCCCCCGTCCCCACTAAGAGAGGTATCCATGGTGACATCCTCACTTTCCCAGCATGCCCGGTGTGAAACGTTTTCCCGTCGCTCCGGAGACCGCTGGAAAGCGGAGCGGCTGCTTGCGCTCGGATTCGACGGGTCTCCCCCCCCCGCTCTGCGGGACGGGAAAAGGGGGCGCAGCGGGGGGTGCGGTGGGAGGGACGAAAGATTCCTGTCGTTATTCGGCGCCTGATTTGATCAGCTGAAAGCAGCCGGTTACGCGGCAAGCTCACCGCGCCCGGGCTCCTCGGGGTCTGAATTTGTCGCTGGCGCGAAGGTGGGGAGGTGACCCCGCACCTCTGCGCCCCCGCCCTCGCCCGACCCCTGTGGCTGTGTGAGAGACAGCGGGATTACCGCCGCTCTCGGTTAACATGACGGAACATCCCCACGGCAACCTCCCGACAGGCCTCGGCGCCCACGGACGATCAATGCGATGAACGCGTTTGCTCGATCAATGAATACTGTGATTAAATATTAAATTAAAAGGTTTTTTAATAGTCTCCAGAGAGGCCTTACGGCCGTGGAGGAGCGGTCGGGGGGTGCGGTTTGTGTGTGTTTTCTGTGGGCATCTTGTCCTTTCTCCAGCTGACCGGGACAGAAAGTCCTTGCTGGGCTCCAGATTCGGACTTCCTTCCTGCTGGAGAACTTTGATCTGGTTTCCTGTCAGGTGTTCAGACCTGAACACTGGGGTGTATGCTGTGTGTGTGTGTGTGTGTTTTTAGAATGCATCTTCAGGAAATGAATAGGAACCAGGCTTGCCTGGCTCATTATGGCCCTTTCCCACTGTAGAGCTGAAACCAGCCTGGCTCATTATAACCCTTTCCCACTGTAGAGGTGGAACCAGGCGGGCTCATTATCGCTCTTTCCCACTGTAGAGCTGAACCAGGCTGGCTCATTATCGCTCTTTCCCACTGCAGAGCTGGAACCAGGCTGGACATTTTGTAGATTTTTGTGTTGTGTGATGTGATTTATGTGTGCTTATCTATGGTGAAGATGTGCAAAGCCACTACTCTGGTCCCTGGTTGTTTGAGTAGCTAGTGCTAGCATCAAGGCCCGCTGACAAGATGTGCTCCATTAGTTCCGCGTGGTTCATGTCTGCTCAGGGTAGACTTAATAGGGCGAACATTTAGTTACAGAGCTCAACTGGTGAGTTTTTTTTGTGTGTCATAGCTGCTGCTTGGGGCCTCAAATACAGCTCACCTGGGTTTTGTGAAGTTGTGATCTGATGGGGTGACAGGAGCCTTCTGCCCTCCTCACAGGGTTAGAAACCCATCTATCATCATGTGGGAGGCAGCTCCTCAAAAGCACTTTAATCCAGCAGAGGACTGGAGGCTTACAGAGGAAACAAAGAGCAAGACTTCAGCAGTGTGTACAGGCACACACACACACACACACACACACTTTCTCTCACACACACACTTACTCTCTCTCACACATACTTACTGTCTCACACACACGCACAGTTTCAGTGGTTGTGCCCTGTAAAGGTGCTGCATTATTGAACAATTTCCTTTTCCCAGTCTCTCTCTCTCTCTCTCTCTCTCTCTCTCGCTCTCTCTCCCCTTCCCTCCCTCTCTCTCTGTCTTTATCTCCTGTCATTGTCATTTAAATAAAGTTCATGTAAAATTGAGGATCCAGGAAAAAGAATGAGGTCCTGCCCTGGATGAGGGAACTCCTACGCTTGTCCTGATCCTGAAGGGGAGAATGGGGAATGGAAGTGAAGGAGGGAGTGTGAAAAGTGTGTATTTAATAATTAAGCCGATTGCTCGAGCTCGCATGCTGCTGAGCACAGAAAGCAGTCGTGGCCCAGCGTGGTTCCATCCTTTACATTTGCTTTTTAAAAAGCTCGTTTTTATTCCTGAAGTTTTGCTCCGTGTTCGGAATGCCCTGCCGTACTCGCCCCCCTTCCGCCACCTGCCGAAAGTAGCCGCCGCCCCCCTCTCCCTCTGCAGCCCGTCTGCCGAGCTGCGCAGTCGTTGCTTTGGAGACGTGTACTCAGTGCGCAGTATGCGCAAGCCAAACTGCACCGTGTGCATCGCTTCGACCAGAGTACTCTCTCCTCCCTTGCCCTGTCCTGTCTTTCCCTCCCTCCCTCCCTCCCTCCCTCCATCCCTCCCTCCCTGGGACACACCCCTGCCAACCCTGCCCCGCCCTGCAGGGCCAATGTCCCTGCCCGTAACTGGCCTGATCTGGAGGTCAGTACCGAAGTGTAGCTCACATCTTCACCAAACCAGGGTAACCAGGGGGCAGATTTGCAATGCATACCTACCCGTTATATAGACCCCAGATTCCTGACGTTTTTTTCTTAAAGGAAACATGTTTTTACCCAAAGTTAACACAAAATTCTGCTTTCAAATAACGATTGCATGTTTTGATCACTGATCGTTCTCAGTGAAATGTGTCACTGATCTGCATAAACACTTAGACGTTTTGTCAGCATTTAACGAGTTAAAGTTTTCGACCGCACGTTTGACCCCCCAGGCCTGGTCTGGACCGCGTGACCCGGCTCTTTGCGCCGCTTCCAGACGCCGGCGTGGAAGGGGGGACTCCGGTCTTCCCCAGTGCCTTTTCGGATGCCATCCAGAGGTGGCCGTCTGGAAGCCTGCGGGGAAAGCGTAGTTAAACCGACACACCCCCCCCCCCCCCCCCCCCGACCGGGGGAATTCATTAGGCGCGTGTCGCGGCCAAGGAGGCAAGCGCTTATAAGACGGGCCGATAAATCCCCCGCGGACGCGGCTGGGCTGCGATTGGAGGGCTCGCCGCCGCGGCTGGGCTGCGATTGGAGGACTCGCCGCCGCGGCTGGGCTGTGATTGGAGGGCTCGCCGCCTCGAGGTGGCAGCGGCAGGCGTCTCGGCCGCTCGCTTCACGTTCGTCGCCGGCGCGTTTTCACCCAGGAAGCCGTGTCTTCTGAACTCGCCCTCCCCTCTGCGCTTTCATTCTGTCAGTGTTTGCTGACCCCTTGGCTGGCTGTTGTATGAATGTTTTTTTTTTTTTTGTTTTCTCTCTCTCTCAGTGGGATTCCTTATTTTAAAAAAAAAGGTTGACTGAAAAATCAATCAGAAGTGCGGCCTAAGGTCTGGATGCGATTGTAACGATATTTATTTATTACGATGGTGACAGACAAGATTATGGTAATGAGACGAAGAGGAATATGAAGATGTATTAGCATTGTGTCTTCGTTGGGCAGATGTAACGCAAGGCAGCCGCGGGCCCCGGGTAGCCTTGATGAAACGATTGGAGCGGCATTTAGGCTGCGGTGGGGCCGCTGGGCCGAAATGTGATTAAAGTATGCGGCTGGGCAGCGACTGGAATGAGGACGAACCCAAATCCCCGGCGGTTGTTTACCGATGCGTTCGTTTATCCCGTCCTGCGGCCGCCGCCAAGGTTTTTTTTTTCTTCCTTTGTTCGCCTAGGCATCTTACTTCCTGCGTCCGACCACGTCTACGCTACGCGCCCCTACTGCACTGATAGTGGGCGGGGCTTCCCTGCTGTCGCGAATCCGCGTGACTGGGGCAGATTTCTCCTGGATGGGACGGCCCGGGCGTGTCCGGAGGTCGGTTTGCTGGCGTGTAATCGCGGCGTTTTTTTTTCTGGCCGCGTCGCTGGTGGACGGAGCCGGTCCACCGTAAAAAAGAGCAGGATTTTAGGGACGCAGGTCCCCCTTTAAGTGACTGGTGGCGGCTGGTGAATGCGGGGATGGGGCCAGGCCAGGGCACAGAAAGAGGGGTCCAGTTATTGAGACCCCTCTGATACCGCTGACTGAGCCACAGCCCTGTTCATCGCTTTATATTGCCCACTTCTCTCTTTCTTTCTCTTCCCCCTTTCCCTCTCTCTCTCTCTTTCTCTCTCTCCATCCCTGTCGATCTGCCTCTCTCCATCTCTCTTGCTCCCCATCCCTCATGTCCTCCCTCTCTTTCTCTATCTCTCCCTTCCTCTCTCCACATTTCCCTCTTTTACTCTCCCTCTCTCTCAGCTTACTCTCAACCTCTCCCTTCATATCTCCCCCTCTTTTCTACCTGTCTCTCCCCTCCTCTGTCTGTCCATCTTTCTCCTCCTTACTTCCACATGGCCAAACCCATGTTCTCTATTCCAGCTCAGTGGTTTAAAAATTTAAACCATAATCCCTAAATAACCTTCTGTGACCGTTCCCCGTCACCACCCCCGCCCCCACCCGCCTATTTAATTTGTGGACTAACTAGAATGTGATGGAATTATTGAATGGTTTTTTAAAAATTATTTAATGTAGGCCTGTTTTAACGGCTGTTCCTCCCCACCCCTCCCAGTCCCTCCTGGCTCACTGGTGAGTGTTAACTTTGACAGAGCGCTGCTGTTTATTATGGTTAGTATATCCGGTATCCATGTACCCTGTCCTGGAGCACTATGCAGGTCAGCCCAGATCCTGGCAGTGCGTTCAGTGTGCTGGAGCACTATGCTGTACAGCCCAGATCCTCGCTGTGTGTTCAGTGTCACGCAGTACAGCCCAGATCCTGGCTGTGTGTTCAGTGTGCTACAGTACAGCCCAGAGCCTGGCTGTGTGTTCAGTGTGCTACAGTACAGCCCAGAGCCTGGCTGTGTGTTCAGTGTGCTGGAGCACTATGCAGTACAGCCCAGATCCTGGCTGTGTGTTCAGTGTGCTACAGTACAGCCCAGAGCCTGGCAGTGTGTTCAGTGTGCTGCAGTACAGCCCAGAGCCTGGCTGTGCGTTCAGTGTGCTGGAGCACTATGCAGTACAGCCCAGATCCTGGCTGTGTGTTCAGTGTGCTGGAGCACTATGCAGTACAGCCCAGATCCTGGCTGTGTGTTCAGTGTCCCGCAGTACAGCCCAGCTCCTGGCTGTGTGTGCTCAGTGTCTTCACGTTGGTGCTCCAAACCCATTTGGAAGGTAATTGATGTTGGGTACTTTATTTGAGAGAGCACTTTTGTTTTTAAATGATGGAGAGATAAACGTCCAAAAACACACCAGTCTGTTTGTAATGAAACCGAAGAATCTTCATTAAATTAAATGTTTATTGCTCAGCCCTTGGGTGCCAGGAAAATCAATTTAATTCTGGAACAATCCTCTCGCTGTCCCTTTCGCTCCCTCATTCTCTCACTTTTGCTCTCATTCTCTCTCTCTCTCTCTCTCTCACTCTCACTCCATCAGGTTCTGTATGTCTCTGGTTTTGTTTATGAAGTGTGAGCGGTGGCTGGCAGGCTTTGGCATGCGGTGTTTTCGCTGTGTGTGGCTTTTTTCCACACGCCCAATGGGGGAACGGAATGGGGCAAGAGACCCTTCTGGATAAGGGTGGAGCAGACCTCTATCTCCAGGACTCCTATCACCCTCTGACACCCTCAGTGACACCCATACGTACAAGTATGACCCCCTCCCCTCCTAAGGAATTATGTCTCCAGCCAATCAGAAGGCTGCTAACACCCCCCTCCCCCCCTCTCCCCACGATGCTGCCGTCAGGGTAAAGGGTGAAGCCTCTCATGCCTGAAGTGGAAAAACTACAACATTCCACATGGGCACACACTACCCACAATCCACTCGACCAGCAGGAAATCGCTCATTCAGAATCGTGGTTTAGCCCAGGCTTCCGAGCTTAAGCACCAGCGCCTTTTTATATTTGCGTCCTCGTTTTGCCTTCCTTCCCCGAAGAACCATGGCTAAGCTGTAGGCCACCTCAAAAATCAATCCTGTAATCATTACGAAAAACTGTGTGTGCATTCGTGCGTGTCTGTGTATTTGTGTGTTAATGGTCGGTTGTGCTGTGTTTTCAATGAAAATTGACTGAGGTCCTACTTAAAAACAGGTGTGTAGCGTCTAAAAATAATTTCAGCAATTGCTTTGATAAAGTAGAAGTACATGTAGCTTTAAGCAAATTGAGCAAACCATGAAGTCAGGGACATGTACAGAGGAGAGGCGTGGGGGGGGGCAGAGTTGCTTCTATTGTCCTTCTGGGAAACACAAATTCTGTGGGACTTGGCGGGGCTGGTGGGGTACTGAGCCTCTGCGATGAACAGGAAGTGCGGATGGCACGAAGAACTTGCATAGTGGCTCCCCCCTAGTGGTGGGGGGTGGGATGGGGGCCATCCGATTCATCCACTAGTTTTGGGTTCCCAGATTTTGGGTGCATTTCTCCCCTTAAAAAGCCACAATGTGCCGATTAAAATACCCCCACTTCTTTTGCGGGATACTCAGCTGTTAGGAGTTAGGGTGCGATCGCAGTCTTGTCATTGCGAACCCTCCCTGGCTCTCCTGGGGGCGCGGTGAGGCAGGATAAGGAGTTTGAAACGGGTCACCTGGCTGGGAATGTCCTTTGTGCTCACCGAGTCGGCAGGGAGCTTCTGTGATTAAACTGGAACAGCACGGAGCCCCACGGGCACGCACCCTAATCACGCTACTCCCCAAAGCTGCAGAAAGTTCCGGAAGTTCCACCTACTCAACCCAGCTCCTGGTCCAAGCAATGGTTCTATCCCGCCTGGACTACTGCAACTCTCTACTGGCTGGACTACCGGCATCTGCCACCAGACCCCTGCAGCTCATTCAGAATGCTGCGGCTCGTCTGGTCTTCAACCTCCCCAGACACTCCCACGTAACTCCCCTGCTCACTACCCTCCACTGGCTGCCTGTTATAGCTCGCATCAAATTTAAAACATTGGTCCTAGCATACCAGGCAGTCAAGGGATCAGCCCCAGCATACCTCCACAAGATATTCAAACCCTACATGCCAGCCAGATCCCTCCGTTCTGCTACCTCAGGACGCCTAGCACCTCCCCCTCTTCGCACCTGCACTTCCAGAACACGTCTCCTGTCTGTTCTGGCCCCACAATGGTGGAATGACCTCCCTGTGGAGGTCAGAACAGCTGAGACTGTGACCCATTTCAAACGACGACTGAAGACCCACCTCTTCAGGCTGCACCTCTCCCCATCCCTCCCTTCCCCCCTGTAAATGACTAAACTTAGGGTTGTAACTAGGCAGCTGTTTCATGGGTGACTTAGGCGCATCAACTGTCTTAACGATTACTTGTATTTTTATTTATTTTATTTTTATTTTTCCATAGCTTGCGTTGTTGCCGTTCTCGTTGTTAGTGTTAATCAGTTTAACCATCAGGGTCCAAGTTGAACTATGCGGTTGTTCCCTGTACTTGGACCGGTACTTCTCTCTAGGGGTTTCGTCATACTTGTTCCTGGTTATGGTTATACACTTTGTTGTACGTCGCTCTGGATAAGAGCGTCTGCCAAATGCCTGTAATGTAATGTAATGTAATGTAATGAAATGGCCTCTTCTTGGTTATCGAGACGGATGACTCCCCAACGTTAGCCATGGTAGAAACTTTAGGCCAAGGGTGGCAAATTCCTTTCCTGTAGGTTTTTACTGTCGCAAATTACTCTGCCCAAATGAGCTGATTAGCTGAAGACAAATGTGCTGGTCTAGCCGTAGACTGGGCCACAATGAGCGTTTCATGTCGGGACACAGGAAGAGTGTTCAGCTGTCCTTCGTTAATTTATCACGGAATGTCGGTAAAGTGCCCATTACGAAATGACGGGGCTGATTAAATCATTTCGAAATTTCGCGTGAAACTCTGAAACGGATACAGACCCACCAGTATTTTAGGCTGAATTACTTTAACATTTTATGCCAGAAGCAGTCCGTGGGAAGTTATTTTAATCACTGTATAAAGGCATTATGAATGCTTTCAAGCATTTTGAAGAACCGAAACTGACTTTTTATATTTCAGAGACTAGTCAAGTTTGTAATGGATATCTTCTGCAGGAGAGCCTCTGCAGAGCCCTATCGATAGTGTGCACTTACGCTGTATTACATTTTCTGAAATCGATGAAGTCCATTGTAGCCCAGGCGGGCTAAATAAATTGAATTCTGGGTTTGCGGTTTCCTGTTTTTAAGGTGTTATCAAGCTATTCGTGGCAAGTCTGTGCCTGTACCCCAATGCTGACGTGATATGACTCGAAAGAGGATTGGGGGGGGGGGGGGGGGGGGGAAACTTCAGCAAAGAAAGGAGCTTGGTGTTTGTCCTGTGGTGTGTGGTGTATGCTACATATTTGACAGTAATTTTGTTGACAGTTGCTCAATCTTACTGCCGTTTGGAATCGTTTGTTGTATTTTTTGCGAAACGGCTTCATGATGTTTGTGAAATTTTGACCAAAGTTGTTTTCAGCGCAGTGAGTGCAGAGTCGTCTGGGACCAAATCCAAACGGCCTATTAATGCCACTTAAACATAATGCTATAATTTATTTTCCATTAGGCCCAATGTTATTTACACTTGAAGGCTTGCGTGAAAATATCTGGGTGACTGAGCGTCCTCCGCTCAACGACAGCAGACCTGTGCGCCCCACCACCTCTGCAGCCAGGAGCTGCGGCAGCGAAACTAGGCCGTCCCGTGTGAAGTGACCCTTCCCACTTCACCAGAAAGTTGGCGTGAAGTATCCTTCTCTGCAGCAGAGACACTACTTTAAACTTTATATTTAGGTCATATTTTTCATCTTTTTTTTTTTCCGGTTAAGTATTACGTAACGTTTGTCTTCTTCCACAGGAGCTCTCTTCATGCTTAATTTAAGGGAAATCAGAAAGAGTCACGCCGATTTGATGCGGATTTCTCACGGCATGACCCGGAAACCGGAAAGTGTCCCTTAATGGTTGTTTGGGGAGGTGGATTTCACCCCCCTCCCCCCCCCCCCCCATAAGGTTCTGAGCATAGACCCTTTGCTGTGGGAAGTGGTGCAGAGCATGCGCTGGAGGGATTAGCAGATTTTCAGCTCTCTTAACTGTCGCAGCAGTTTGCCCTAGTTCCTCTCGTGCTTCTTTTCTCTCTCGTACGTAACTCTTTACCCAAGTGCACCCTAGCAGAAAACCTTTGGGCAGCGGGGTCGGCGGTATGGGGAGCGGTGGGGGGATGGGGGGAGTGACCAATGGCAACTGTGTCTCACACACAGGCTACCCTTATGCACCGCGCTCCACTCCTGTGCGGAATGTCTGCCTGTCTGATGATGTCACAATTATCACCGTCTCCTTGACAACCAGTGTTCAAAATGGGTCTTGAGAAGGCCTGAGTCACTGGTTGTGGCATCGCTACCTCTGGGAAGAGATGCCAATGTCGGAGTGCACAGAGCAGCAAGGGACGAAGGTTGCCATTCGAAGGGTGTGGCCTCAAATTTTTGACCCTTAATCACTGACTCAATCAAAAAGGAATGAGCAGGGTACGGCTACCCCAGCAGTACCCTCTGGTCTTGGGCCCTGTGAGGCTGTGCTTTCGCTGATGGAGTGGAGCGGGACCTCTGCCCGCTTTGGGCCCACAGACTGGGGGGCCACGGGACAGGACACTGCAGCTGTCAGGGGGGCGCGAGCGTGAGTTTGGGGTGAAGTGGCGTAGGAGTCCAGAGTGGGAAGAGCAGCCTGTGAACCGCCAGCCTCATCTGTAGCAGTGTGCTTGTGTGTGTTTGCGTGTGTGTGTTTGCGTGTGTGTGTTTGCGTGTGTGTGTGTGTGTGTGTGTGTGTGTGTGTGTGTGTGTGTGTGTGTGTGTGTGTGTGTGTGTGTGTGTGTGTGTGTGCGTGTGTGTGTGTGTGTTTGCGTGTTAGGACGGAGAGCCATATCATATAAAAAAGTGAAGGGATGATTAGCATGGCTAAACTCCATTGTGTCTGCTAGGCAATGCTCAACAAGCTCCATTATCTGCTGCCAAATGACAACTGCTCTTGATTGCAATTATATCACTTCTCAGATGATGCTTCCTGTGCCACTGGAAGGGTGTATATTTTGCCCAAGTCCGCCATGCAGGGAGAGCAGTATCAGATTTAAGCATTTTTATGGGACCTGGGCGCAGCCACAGGGGAAAGATCAGATTGCTGGCAGGCCTGTTTGCTCTCTGGGATATTTCAGATAATGTAGTAGACCCTCTCTTTCACTATGGAGCCCCTGTTCGCTTCCTGGTATGACATTTTTATTTCACCTGTAATGAAGTGTACAGGAAATAGGCCACTTTCTCTCCAAACATAAGAAGAAGGAGAAGAACAAAAAACAAAAAAAAAGAACAAGGAAGAAATGTGCTGGCTTCTCCAGGGTTGGAGACAATCACATATCAGTTCCCTCAATTCAGAACCCAATCGCTTTTCAGATCGCTCTGTTCAGAAAATGAGTTGAATTTCACTAAATGAACTGAAAAAATCCCTGTGGAATGCCAGTCACACACCACTCACAGACAGAGGGGAGGGGCTGATGGGCAGGGAGGTGGGTGCGGAGAGTGAACCCGGGTTTGAGGGACTGGCCCCTCCCTGTCCTGTACCGGAGTTACCCAGCCGTCACCCTTCATGGGAGCATTTGTGTGACAGTCAGTCTGTCTGGGGGGACGGGGACGGGGGGGGCTTTGTGTGATGGTGACTTTGTCCGCATGTCACAGCTCTCCTCTTCCCTTTCACATAATTAAGTGTGTCAGATTTGGGGGGAGGACTGGAGATGGGGTCTGACCCCTCCCCCAAGGTGGATTGCTACGCTCCCATGGGACAGGAAACACCCGGTTTTAGTCTGGGTGGGGGAGCGGGAGGGGGGGGTGTCCCCTGTTGCATTCTGGGAGATGTCCCCAGGCTATTGCTGTCAGACAGCGGTATTTCCTTTGTTCCATCTTTCCGGAGTCCATATTCGTGGCAGCTCGCGTCTGTCCAGCGACAGTCGAGTCCATTCTCGGAGGCGTTTGATTGACACTTTTAAAGGAGTGGTTAGTTTGACCGCGGTCAGCATCTCCCCTTGGGCCTCATCAGCGGATCCTGCCGGTCCTCACATCAGACTTTGGGACGTGACCCCGTGCCAGTGCCCCTGACTGACCCCACTGCGTCTGACTGACAGGTCTGGCAGTCATTTCTGTTCACAGACTCTGCACAAAAACCGCGGCTGCATAGGATTCAGAGTGAGTGTGTGTGTAGGATTAGTACTTTTTTTTCATACAGCAGTTTCCTTCTTGCTTAGAAGGTAAGTTATGTGATTAGAAGGTACGTAAAGCACACATGGCCAAATGTACTCATCCACAGAGAAGCACTGTAATTGTAAAACAAAAATAGCGTTCTATATATATCAATATAAGTTATGATAGATATACATAGAGTATGCGTAGAGACGCACACTCACACGTACGCGCTCACACACACACACACACACAGAAATCAGTTGCATAATTATGAATTGCATTGCCCTGGAAATCACGCTCCACATCTAAACGGGGTATGTTTGTGTGTCCGGAGCTCTCGGAAGCAGATCGCTTCACCATGAAAACCATCGACTCGGAAAACGCTCGTTCTCTCATGCTCGCGCGTGTGCGTTTATAAATGCCTGTGCGTATTTATATACGCAGTACGTATATACGTGTGTGCGGGTCTGTGTGTGCGTTTATAAATGCCTGTGCGTATTTATATACGCAGTACATATATGTGTGTGCGGGTCTGTGTGCGCGGGTCTGTGTGTGTGTGTAATTGAATAATTGAAGAGGACCCTCCCCCTGTGTGTTCCTCGTCTTCGGGGCATTTTGTTTAGCTGGATGGGCTGCTGAGCTCAGCCAAGCACGTGCCCTCAGAGGCCAGTGGGGTTATTTAACTGGGGGGCCGGGGGGGGGGTTCCTGCCCTGTGCTGTAGAGCCATGTTCACGCAGAAGGCGCCTTCTCCTCTCTCTGCTTCCACACTCCCTTCATTTATCCTCTTTTCTCTCCCACTCTGTCTACTTTATCTCTTTCTTCCTCCCTTTCTCCATCACTCTCTCTCCCCCTCTCTCTCCCCTATGCCTCTCTCCCCCTTCTATCTCTCGCTCTGGCTCTCTCTTTCTCTCTCCCTCTCTTTCTCTCTCTTTGCCCCGCCCTGTTTTTCTTCGCTCATGCCCATTCCTTGTTTTTCTTCCCTCCCTCCATCCGTCCATTACTCCCTCTTTTGAAATTTTATTTCTGCTGTGCTATATCTTGTTCCCCCCTTCCTGCCCCCACCCCCATCCACATGGGGGGTTTGAGGGGGTCTTATGAGAGGAGGGGAAGGTATGATAGCAGAGCCAGGAGCACCGCTGCCTAGCAACACAGGGTGGAAGAACCTGTCAGGTTGTTCTGTCGCCTCTGTCTTTTCTTCTCCTATTATCTGCACATAGCTCGCGCGTGATAGGCTATGCCAAGGTCACATGACCGCCTGCCATATCTCAAACAGAATGAGCTGAAAAAGAGGGGACTGGTTTAAAAAAAAAAAGGGAAAAATAAGCCCTGAGTCTTTAACAAGCTGGGTGCTCTCTGACCTGGAATTGCTGTATTTCCCCCCCTGGTGATGTGGAAAGCTGCAGAGGGACTGAGTTCATTCAGGGCTGCCGGGGGGCTCACCCTGTTAAGACGCCGCTCTACTGCATGCATTGCCCCCCGGTGGACGGGTCTGGAGCCCAATCCGGACCGTGCCGACTGCGGCCGGCAGCCCGGCAGGAGGGGCGCGTCCCCGAACGAACCGCAAAGGCGGGAATGACAATGCGTTCCGCACGGGCAGCGCGTGAAGAACGCACGCTGTGTGTGTCGCTCCGGGCGACGGCGTCTGCCGCGCGCCTCGGATTTAAGCATGTGAGTGCGTGTGATTTAATAAAATTAAATAAAAACTAGCATGTTTAAACCTGAAGGTTGTGCCTTCGAGTCCCGGCTGCCCGAGCTGTGCGAGTGCTGCTCGCCGGACGCGTGCCACTCCTGTGGTTTCTGGGTAGTCACGGCAACATGGGGAGGGGAACGGGGCCTTGGTGTTTCAGAAAGGAGGAGGCCGTGCTCCGTGAGGCAGAGAGGCTGAAAATCAGGCAGTATATGGCCGTATATGGCCAATGGAATGGTTAGGAAGCCATGCTTTTATTTGGTATGCGTCCGGAAGGTCGAGGAGCAGGATTGGTATAGGAAGCAGTGTTTTTTTTTTTTTGGTACGCGTCCGGAAGGTGGAGGAGCAGGAAGTTTGGCGGGCGGTCCTGTCTGTGAGCTCCGTCGCTCGGTGGCCTAAGTGGAGAACGCAGCGGCTGCATTATTCATGTCTCATTATTTTTGCACAGCCACTCACAGAGAGGGGCGGAAGGGGGGGGGGGCGTTAGGCATGGGGGGGGTTAGGCACGGGTTCTGTATTTAGCCTCCGTCACCGAGCGGCCACTTCATGGCCTGATTTTGCTGTGTTCTTTTCCTATCCCCATTGCTTTGCAAAAATTACTCTCTCTCCCTGTCCCTCTCTCTTTCTCTCGGTCTGCATCCCTCTCTCTGCCTGTCCTTCACTTTCCCTCATTTTCCCTCTCGTGCCATCTTTCTCTCCCTATCTCCTCTCCCTCTGTTTCTCTCTCGCCCTTTCTCCCTGTCTCTCCCTTTCCCTCTCTCTTTTTCTCTCCCCTGTTCCCTGTTTTCCCTCTCCACTCCCCCTCCCCCTCCGCCCTTCCTTCTCTCAGTTCTGTTTCTCGGGAATCATGAGACCTGGGGTGTGGAAGTGCAGTCAGTGTTTTCTCCACACGGCTCAGTCACATGCTGCTTAATTCAAACCGACTGTGGTAATTCCTCCTTTCAGTCAAAACCCAGACCCCCCGAGCAAGTGCACAGCAACCAGGGGGTTACCATGGCAATGGCTGGGGGAGGGGGGTGCGGTGATTTAGGGGGGGAAGGAGGATTCCTTGTTTTTACTCCCCGTATCTTCCGAAATGCCACCTGCGTCCGGCATTTTGCCGTTCTTTCACCCTCGTACACAATGCTCAGTCTTCTTGTTGCCGTGACTACACCACACCTGCCTTCTGTTGCCCCCCCCCCCTTTGTAATTGCACCCTTTCACCTGGCTGTTTTATTTTTTCATTCCTCACTATTGGAAGGAAAACAAGACCGGCCCTGCCACCCCCCTCCCCATCCCCTCCATACCCCAACCCTGACCATCTCACTCCCCCCAGTATAAACCGTAAGCACGGGGTGTTTGTACACTTCTTAGTTCACACTCCAGTGTGCACATTACCCTCCTTTCCAGGGTAATCAGACCCCAGGCAGTCTCTATCTGGGTCCTATCAGCAGATGGGAGAGGGGGGTAAGGGATTAGCGATGGGGGTGGGTGTGGGGGTTGGAATGGGGGAGGGGGCAGT